>NW_024609798.1:477500-510000 GCF_018296145.1 Oncorhynchus tshawytscha
TTAAAACGATCCAAACTCTATATAAACCAGGACAGAGACATTATAACAATCCATACTCTATATAAACCAGGACAGAGACATTATAACAATCCATACTCTATATAAGCCAGGACAGAGACATTATAACGATACATACTCTATATAAACCAGGACAGAGACATTATAACGATCCATACTCTATATAAACCAGGACAGAGACATTATAATGATCCATATTCTATATAAACCAGGACAGGGTGTGTTGGGTGTGTTGATACAGTGGTGTATCAACACACCCAGTCAGTACAAAGATACAGGCCTCCTTTCCTAACTCAGTTGCCTGAGAGGAAAGAAACCTCTCAGGGATTTCTCAGATTTCACCACCTTTCGGATGGACAATAAACCTAAAACACAAGACCGAATCTAAACCGGAGTTGATTACCAAGGAGACAGTTGAATGTTCCCGAGTGTCCGAGTTACAGTTTAGTAAGTTTAGTAGTTTACCAAGAAGACAGTGAATGTTCCCGAGTGTCCGAGTTACAGTTTAGTAAGTTTAGTAGTTTACCAAGAAGACAGTGAATGTTCCCGAGTGGCCGAGTTACAGTTTAGTAAGTTTAGTAGTTTACCAAGAAGACAGTGAATGTTCCCGAGTGGCCAATGAATGAGCAATGATCAACAACCAACTTGACAGAGCTTAAAGAATTATGAAAACACTAATGTGAAAATATTGAGCAATCCAGCTGTAGTCACTCTTAAAGACTTACACAGAATGACTCACAGCTGTAATCGCTCTTAGAGACTTTCCCAGAAAGACACTAATCTGCTGTAATGACTCTCAGAGACTTACCCAGAAAGACTGGGAGGGTTGGTACGGTGGAGGGGATATGTAGAGGGTTGGCACGGTGGAAGGGATATGTAGAGGGTTGGCACAGTGGAGGGGAGGAGATATGTAGAGGGTTGGTACGGTGGAGGGGATATGTAGAGGGTTGGTAACGGTGGAGGGGGGATATGTAGAGGGTTGGCACGGTGGAGGGGATATGTATGAGAGGGCACGGTGGAGGGATATGCAGAGGGTAACGGTGGAGGGAGAGATATGTAGAGGGTTGGTACGGTGGAGGGATATGTAGAGGGTTGGCACGGTGGAGGGGATATGTAGAGGGTTGGCACGGTGGAGGGATATGTAGAGGGTTACGGTGGAGGGATATGTAGAGGGTTGGCACGGTGGAGGGGAGGGATATGTAGAGGGTATGTAGAGGCACGGTGGAGGGGATATGTAGAGGGTTGGCACGGTGGAGGGAGGGATATGTAGAGGGTTGGTACGGTGGACAGTGGGGATATGTAGAGGGTTGGCACAGTGGTGGAGGAGATATGTAGAGGGTTGGCACGGTGGAGGGGATATGTAGAGGGTTGGCACGGTGGAGGGATATGTAGAGGGTTGGCACGGTGGAGGGATATGTAGAGGGTTGGCACGGTGGAGGGGGATATGTAGAGGGTTGGCACGGTGGAGGGATATGTAGAGGGTTGGCACGGTGGGAGGGGATATGTAGAGGGTTTGGCACGGTGGATGGGGATATGTAGAGGGTTGGCACGGGTGGAGGGATATGTAGAGGGTTGGCACGGTGGAGGGGATATGTAGAGGGTTGGCACGGTGGAGGGGATATGTAGAGGGTTGGCACGGTGGAGGGGATATGTAGAGGGTTGGCACGGTGGAGGGATATGTAGAGGGTCATAACGGTGGAGGGGATATGCAGAGGGTTGGCACGGTGGAGGGATATGTAGAGGGTTGGCACGGTGGAGGGGATATGTAGAGGGGGCACACGGTGGAGGGGGATATGTAGAGGGTCAGAGGGGCACGGTGGAGGGGATATGTAGAGGTTGGCACGGTGGAGGGATATGTAGAGGGTTGGCACGGTGGAGGGATATGTAGAGGGTTGGCACGGTGGAGGGGATATGTAGAGGGTTGGCACGGTGGAGGGGATATGTAGAGGGTTGGTGGAGGGGTGGACGGTGGAGGATATGTAGAGGGTTGGCACGGTGGAGGGGGATATGTAGAGGGTTGGCACGGTGGAGGATATGTAGAGGGTTGGCACGGTGGAGGGATATGTAGAGGGTTGGCACGGTGGAGGGATATGTAGAGGGTTGGCAGTGGTGGAGGGATATGTAGAGGGTTGGCACGGTGGAGGGATATGTAGAGGGTTGGCACGGTGGAGGGATATGCAGAGGGTTGGCACGGTGGTGGAGGGATATGTAGAGGGTTGGTACGGTGGAGGGATATGTAGAGGGAGGGTACGGTGGAGGGATATGTAGAGGGTTGGCACGGTGGAGGGGATATGTAGAGGGTTGGCACGGTGGAGGGGATATGTAGAGGGTTGGCACGGTGGAGGAGGGATATGTAGAGGGTTGGCACGGTGGAGGGATATGTAGAGGTTGGCACAGTGGAGGGATATGGAGAGGGTTGGCACGGTGGATATAGAGGGTTGGCACGGTGGAGGGATATGTAGAGGGTTGGCACGGTGGAGGGGATATGTAGAGGTTGGCACGGTGGAGGGGATATGTAGAGGGTTGGCACGGTGGAGGGATATGTAGAGGGTTGGCACGGTGGAGGGGATATGTAGAGGGTTGGCACGGTGGACGGGGAGGGATATGTAGAGGGTTGGCACAGTGACGGTGGAGGGGATATGTAGAGGGTTGGCACAGTGGAGGGGATATGTAGAGGGTTGGCACGGTGGAGGGGATATGTAGAGGGTTGGCACGGTGGAGGGGATATGTAGAGGGTTGGTACGGTGGAGGGGATATGTAGAGGGTTGGCACGGTGGAGGGGATATGTAGAGGGTTGGCACGGTGGAGGGGATATGTAGAGGGTTGGCACGGTGGAGGGGATATGTAGAGGGTTGGCACGGTGGAGGGGATATGTAGAGGGTTGGCACGGTGGAGGGGATATGTAGAGGGTTGGTACGGTGGAGGGGATATGTAGAGGGTTGGCACGGTGGGGGGGAGGGATATGTAGAGGGTTGTACGGTGGAGGGATATGTAGAGGGTTGGCACGGTGGAGGGGGATATGTAGAGGGTTGGCACGGTGGAGGGATATGTAGAGGGGCACGGTGGAGGGATATGTAGAGAGGGCACGGTGGACGGAGGGGATATGTAGAGGGTTGGCACGGTGGAGGGATATGTAGAGGTTGGCACGGTGGAGGGGATATGTAGAGGGTTGGCACGGTGGAGGGGATATGTAGAGGGTTGGCACGGTGGAGGGATATGTAGAGGGTTGGCACGGTGGAGGGGGAGAGGGTTGGACGGTGGAGGGGTTAACGGTGGACAGTGGAGGGATATGTAGAGGGTTGGCACAGTGGAGGGGGAGGGAGGGGATATGTAGAGGGTTGGCACGGTGGAGGGGATATGTAGAGGGTTGGCACGGTGGAGGGGATATGTAGAGGGTTGGCACGGTGGAGGGGGATATGTGCAGAGGGTTGGCACGGTGGAGGGATATGTAGAGGGTTGGCACGGTGGAGGGATATGTAGAGGGTTGGCACGGTGGAGGGATATGTAGAGGGTTGGCACGGTGGAGGGGATATGTAGAGGGTTGGCACGGTGGAGGGATATGTAGAGGGTTGGCACGGTGGAGGGGATATGTAGAGGGTTGGCACGGTGGAGGGGGATATGTAGAGGGTTGGCACAGTGGTGGAGGGGATATGTAGAGATTGTAGTGGAGGATATGGCAGGGTGGGCACGGTGGAGGGGATATGTAGAGGGTTGGCACGGTGGAGGGAGGATATGTAGAGGGTTGGCACGGTGGAGGGGATATGTAGAGGGTTGGCACGGTGGAGGGATATGTAGGGTTGGCACAGTGGAGGGGGATATGTAGAGGGTTGGTACGGTGGAGGGGATATATAGAGGTTGGTACAGTGGAGGGATATGTAGCACGGTGGAGGGATATGTAGAGGGGGCACGGTGGAGGGATATGTAGAGGGTACGGTGGAGGGGATATGTAGAGGGTTGGCACGGTGGAGGGGATATGTAGAGGGGGTTGGCACGGTGGAGGGGATATGTAGAGTGCAGAGTGGAGGGGATATGTAGAGGGTTGGACGGTGGAGGGGATATGTAGAGGGTTGGCACGGTGGAGGGATATGTAGAGGGGTGGCACGGTGGATGGAGGGATATGTAGAGGGTTGGCACGGTGGAGGGATATGTAGAGGGTTCACGGTGGAGGGATATGTAGAGGGGGATACGGTGGAGGGATATGTAGGGTTGGTACGGTGGAGGGATATGTAGAGGGTTGGCACGGTGGAGGGATATGTAGAGGGTTGGCACGGTGGAGGGATATGTAGAGGGTTGGCACGGTGGAGGGATATGTAGAGGGTTGGCACGGTGGGGGGATATGTAGAGGGTTGGCACGGTGGAGGAGGATATGTAGAGGGTTGGCACGGTGGAGGGATATGTAGAGGGTTGGCACGGTGGAGGGGATATGTAGAGGGTTGGCACGGTGGAGGGGATATGTAGAGGGTTGGCACGGTGGAGGGATATGTAGAGGGTTGGCACGGTGGAGGGATATGTAGAGGGTTGGCACGGTGGAGGGATATGCAGAGGGTTGGTACGGTGGAGGGATATGTAGAGGGTTGGCACGGTGGAGGGGATATGCAGAGGGTGGCACGGTGGAGGGATATGTAGAGGGTGGCACACGGTGGAGGGGATATGCAGAGGGTTGGCACGGTGGAGGGGATATGTAGAGGGTTGGTACGGTGGAGGGATATGTAGAGGGTTGGCACGGTGGAGGGGATATGTAGAGGGTTGGCACGGTGGAGGGATATGTAGAGGGTTGGCACGGTGGAGGGATATGTAGAGGGTTGGCACGGTGGAGGGATATGTAGAGGGTTGGCACGGTGGAGGGAGGGATATGTAGAGGGTTGGCACGGTGGAGGGATATGTAGAGGGTTGGTACGGTGGAGGGGATATGTAGAGGGTTGGCACAGTGGTGGAGGGGATATGGAGAGGGTTGGCACGGTGGAGGGATATGTAGAGGGTTGGTACGGTGGAGGGATATGTAGAGGGTTGGCACTGGTGGAGGGGATATGTAGAGGGTTGGCACGGTGGAGGGGATATGTAGAGGGTTGGTGGCACGGTGGAGGGGATATGTAGAGGGTTGCACGGTGGAGGGATATGTAGAGGGTTGGCATGGTGGGGGATACAGTGGAGGGATATGTAGAGGGTTGCACAGTGGTGGAGGGATATGTAGAGGGTGCAGTGGTGGAGGATATGTAGAGGGTTGGTACGGTGGAGGGGATATGTAGAGGGTTGGCACGGTGGAGGGATATGTAGAGGGTTGGCACGGTGGAGGGATATGTAGAGGGTTGGCACGGTGGAGGGATATGTAGAGGGTTGGGTGGTGGAGGGATATGTAGAGGGTTGGCACGGTGGAGGGATATGTAGAGGGTTGGCACGGTGGAGGGGATATGTAGAGGGTTGGCACGGTGGAGGGATATGTAGAGGGTTGGCACGGTGGAGGGATATGTAGAGGGTTGGCACGGTGGAGGGATATGTAGAGGGTTGGCACGGTGGAGGGATATGTAGAGGGGAGGGATATGGCACGGTGGAGGGGATATGTAGAGGGTTGGCACGGTGGAGGGATATGTAGAGGGTTGGCACGGTGGGAGGGGGTTTGCACGGTGGAGGGATATGTAGAGGGTTGGGGTGGGTGGAGGGGATATGTAGAGGGTTGGCACGGTGGAGGGGAGGATATGTAGAGGGTTGGCACGGTGGAGGGGATATGTAGAGGGTTGGCACGGTGGAGGGATATGTAGATGCACGGTGGAGGGATTAGAGGGTTGTACAGTGGAGGGATATGTAGAGGGTTGGCACGGTGGAGGGGATATGTAGAGGGTTGGCACGGTGGAGGGGAGGGATATGTAGAGGGTTGGCACGGTGGAGGGGATATGTAGAGGGTTGGCACGGTGGAGGGGATATGTAGAGGGTTGGCACGGTGGAGGGATATGCAGAGGTTAGCACGGTGGAGGGGATATGCAGAGGGTCATACGGTGGAGGGGATATGTAGAGGGTTGGCAACGGTGGAGGGATATGTAGAGGGTTGGCACACGGTGGAGGGATATGTAGAGGGTTGGCACGGTGGAGGGATATGTAGAGGGTTGGTACACGGTGGAGGGATATGTAGAGGGTTGGCACGGTGGAGGGGATATGTAGAGGGTTGGCACGGTGGAGGGATATGTAGAGGGTTGGCACGGTGGAGGGATATGTAGAGGGTTGGCACGGTGGAGGGATATGTAGAGGGTGGCACGGTGGAGGGATATGTAGAGGGTTGGCACGGTGGACAACGGAGGGTTGGGTGGATATGTAGAGGGTTGGCACGGTGGAGGGATATGTAGAGGGTTGGCACGGTGGAGGGATATGTAGAGGGTTGGCACGGTGGAGGGATATGTAGAGGGTTGGCACGGTGGAGGGATATGTAGAGGGTTGGCACGGTGGAGGGGATATGTAGAGGTTGGCACGGTGGAGGGGATATGTAGAGGTTGCACGGTGGAGGAGGGATATGTAGAGATATGGTTGGCACGGTGGAGGGGATATGTAGAGGGTTGGCACGGTGGAGGGATATGTAGAGGGTTGGCACGGTGGAGGGATATGTAGAGGGTTGGCACGGTGGAGGGGATATGTAGAGGGTTGGCACGGTGGAGGGATATGTAGAGGGTTGGCACGGTGGAGGGGATATGTAGAGGGTTGGCACGGTGGAGGGGATATGTAGAGGGTTGGCACGGTGGAGGGGATATGTAGACGGTGGAGGGATATGTAGAGGGGTTGGCACGGTGGAGGGGATATGTAGAGGGTGGCACGGTGGAGGGGATATGTAGAGGGCAGTGGAGGATATATGCAGAGGGTGCACGGTGGAGGGATATGTAGAGGGTTGGCACGGTGGAGGGGATATGTAGAGGGTTGGCACGGTGGAGGGATATGTAGAGGGTTGGCACGGTGGAGGGGGGATATGTAGAGGGTTGGCACGGTGGAGGGGATATGTAGAGGGTTGGCACGGTGGAGGGATATGTAGAGGGTTGGCACGGTGGAGGGGATATGCAGAGGGTTTGGCACGGTGGAGGGATATGTAGAGGGCACGGTGGAGGGATATGTAGGAGGGTTGGCACAGTGGAGGGGATATGTAGAGGGTTGGCACGGTGGAGGGGATATGTAGAGGGTTGCACGGTGGAGGGGATATGTAGAGGGTTGGCACGGTGGAGGAGGATATGTAGAGGGGGCACGGTGGAGGGATATGTAGAGGGTGGACGGTGGAGGGGGATATGTAGAGGGTTGGCACGGTGGAGGGGATATGTAGAGGTTGGCACGGTGGAGGGGATATGTAGAGGGTTGGCACGGTGGAGGGATATGTAGAGGGTTGGCACGGTGGAGGGATATGTAGAGGGTTGGACGGTGGAGGGATATGTAGAGGGTTGGCACGGTGGGCACGGAGGATATGTAGAGGGTTGGCAGTGGGTGGAGGGATATGTAGAGGGTTGGCACGGTGGAGGGGATATGCAGAGGGTTGGCACGGTGGAGGGATATGTAGAGGGTTGGCACGGTGGAGGGGATATGTAGAGGGTTGGCACGGTGGAGGGGATATGTAGAGGGTTGGCACGGTGGTGGAGGGATATGTAGAGGGTTAGGGCACGGTGGAGGGATATGTAGAGGGTTGGACGGTGGAGGGGATATAGGGGAGGGATATGCACAGTGGAAGGAGGATATGTAGAGGGTTGGCACGGTGGAGGGATATGTAGAGGTTGGCACACGGTGGAGGGATATGTAGAGGTTGGTACGGTGGAGGGATATGTAGAGGGTTGGCACGGTGGAGGGGATATGTAGAGGGTTGGCACGGTGGAGGGATATGTAGAGGGTTGGTACGGTGGAGGGATATGTAGAGGGTTGGCACGGTGGAGGGATATGTAGAGGTTGGCACGGTGGAGGGATATGTAGAGGGTTGGCACGGTGGACGGGAGGATATGTAGAGGGTTGGCACGGTGGACGGGAGGATATGTAGAGGGTTGGCACGGTGGAGGAGGATATGTAGAGGGTTGGCACGGTGGAGGGGATATGTAGAGGTTGGTACGGTGGAGGGATATGCAGAGGGTTGGCACGGTGGAGGGATATGTAGAGGGTTACGGTGGAGGGATATGTAGAGGGTTGGCACGGTGGAGGGATATGTAGAGGGTTGGCACGGTGGACGTGGAGGGATATGTAGAGGGTTGGCACGGTGGAGGGATATGCAGAGGGGCACGTGGTGGAGGATATGTAGAGGGTTGGCACGGTGGAGGGATATAGAGGTTGGTACGGTGGAGGGGATATGTAGAGGGTTGGTACGGTGGAGGGATATGTAGAGGGTTGGCACGGTGGAGGGATATGTAGAGGGTTGGCACGGTGGAGGGATATGTAGAGGGTTGGCAACGGTGGAGGGATATGTAGAGGGTGGCACGGTGGAGGAGGATATGTAGAGGGTTGGCACGGTGGAGGGGATATGTAGAGGGTCAGCAACGGTGGAGGGGATATGTAGAGGGTTGGCACGGTGGAGTGGAGGATATGCAGAGGGTTGGCACGGTGGAGGGATATGTAGAGGGTTGGCACGGTGGAGGGATATGTGGAGAGGGACGGTGGAGGGATATGTAGAGGGTTGGCACGGTGGAGGGGATATGTAGAGGGTTGGCACGGTGGAGGGGATATGTAGAGGGTTGGCACAGTGGGAGGGATATGTAGAGGGTTGGCACGGTGGAGGGGGATATGTAGAGGGTTGGCACGGTGGAGGGATATGTAGAGGGTTGGCACGGTGGAGGGGATATGTAGAGGGTTGCACGGTGGAGGGATATGCAGAGGGTTAGAGGGTAACGGTGGAGGGATATGTAGAGGGTTGGCACGGTGGAGGATATGTAGAGGGTTGGCACAGTGGAGGGGATATGTAGAGGGTTGTACGGTGGAGGGATATGTAGAGGGTTGGCACGGTGGAGGGGGATAGGGTTGGCATGGAGGGATATGTAGAGGTTGGCACGGTGGAGGGATATGTAGAGGGCTGGGCACGGTGGAGGGATATGCAGAGGGTAGAGGGCACGGTGGAGGGATATATAGAGGGTTGGCACGGTGGAGGGGATATGCAGAGGGTTGGCACGGTGGAGGGATATGTAGAGGGTTGGCACGGTGGAGGGATATGTAGAGGGTTGGCACGGTGGAGGATATGTAGAGGGTGGCACGGTGGAGGAGGGGATATGTAGAGGGTTGGCACGGTGGAGGGATATGTAGAGGGCACAAGTGGACGGTGGAGGGATATGTAGAGGGTTGGCACGGTGGAGGGATATGTAGAGGGTCATAACGGTGGAGGGGATATGTAGAGGGTTAGCACGGTGGAGGGGATATGCAGAGGGTGCATGGACGGTGGACAGTGGAGGATATGTAGAGGGTGGCACGGTGGAGGGATATGCAGAGGGTTGGCACGGTGGAGGGGATATGTAGAGGGGTCGGTGCACGGTGGAGGGGAGGGATATGCAGAGGGTGGCAGTGGAGGGATATGCAGAGGGTTAGAACGGTGGAGGGATATGCAGAGGGTTGGCACGGTGGAGGGGATATGTAGAGGGTTGGCACGGTGGAGGGATATGTAGAGGGTTGGCACGGTGGAGGGGATATGTAGAGGGTTGGCACGGTGGAGGATGGGGGATATGTAGAGGGTTGGCACGGTGGAGAGGGATATGTAGAGGGTTCGGGCACGGTGGAGGGATATGTAGAGGGTTGGCACGGTGGAGGGGATATGTAGAGGTTGGCAGTGGTGGAGGGGATATGCAGAGGGGGGCACGGTGGAGGGATATGCAGAGGGTAGCACGGTGGGGGGATATGTAGAGGGTTGGCACAGTGGGAGGATATGTAGAGGGTTATGTGGAGGGGGTTGGCACAGTGGAGGGATATGTAGAGGGTTGGCACGGTGGAGGGATATGTAGAGGGGTCAGCACGGTGGAGGGATATGTAGAGGGTCACGGTGGAGGGATATGTAGAGGGTTGGCACGGTGGAGGATATGTAGAGGGTTGGCACGGTGGAGGATATGTGGAGAGGGTTAGCACGGTGGTGGAGGGATATGCAGAGGGTTGGCAGTGGTGGGGGATATGCAGAGGGTTGGTACGGTGGAGGGATATGTAGAGGGTTGGCACGGTGGTGGAGGGATATGCAGAGGGTTAGCACGGGTGGAGGGGATATGGAGGGAGAGGGTTGGCACGGTGGAGGGATATGTAGAGGGTTGGCACGGTGGAGGGATATGTAGAGGGTTGGCACGGTGGAGGGATATGTAGAGGGTTGGCACGGTGGAGGGGATATGCAGAGGGTTGGCACGGTGGAGGGGATATGTAGAGGGTTGGCACGGTGGAGGGGATATGCAGAGGGTTGGTACGGTGGAGGGGATATGCAGAGGGTTGGCACGGTGGAGGGGATATGCAGAGGTTGGCACGGTGGGTGGAGGGATATATGCAGAGGGTTAGAACGGTTGGAGTGGGATATGCAGAGGGTTAGCACGGTGGTGGGGATATGCAGAGGGTTGCAACGGTGGAGGGGATATGCAGAGGGTTGGCACGGTGGAGGGGATATGTAGAGGTTAACGGTGGAGGGATATGCAGAGGGTGGCACGGTGGAGGGATATGAGAGGGTGGCACGGTGGAGGGATATGTAGAGAGGGTTGGCACGGTGGAGGGGATATGCAGAGGGTTGGCACGGTGGAGGGGATATGCAGAGGGGGTTACAGTGGAGGGATATGCAGAGGGTTGGTACGGTGGAGGGATATGTAGAGGGTTGGCACGGTGGAGGGATATGTAGAGGATATGTGGAGAGGGTTGGCACGGTGGAGGGGGATATGCAGAGGGTTGGCACGGTGGAGGGATATGTAGAGGGTTGGCACGGTGGAGGGGATATGTAGAGGGTTGGCACGGTGGAGGGGATATGTAGAGGGTGGAGGGGATATGTAGAGGGTTACGGTGGAGGGATATGCAGAGGGTTGGCACGGTGGAGGGGATATGTAGAGGGTGGCACGGTGGATGGGGGATATGCAGAGGGTTGGTACAGTGGAGGGGATATGTAGAGGGTTGGCACGGTGGAGGACGGTGGAGGGATATGTAGAGGTTGCACAGTGGAGGGGATATGTATGGTTAACACGTGGTGGAGGGATATGCAGAGGGCTGGCACGGTGGAGGGATATGTAGAGGGTTAACGGTGGAGGGGATATGCAGAGGGTCAAGCACAGTGGAGGGGATGAGAGGGTTGCACAGTGGAGGGATATGCACGGTGGAGGGATATGCAGAGGGTTGGCACGGTGGAGGGATATGAGAGGGTTACACGGTGGAGGGATATGCAGAGGGCACAGTGGAGGATATGGAGGTTATACGGTGGAGGGGGTAGAGGGGTCATGGTGGAGGGGATATGCAGAGTGGGTCACACGGTGGATGGAGGATATGTAGAGGGTTGGTACAGTGGAGGGATATGCAGAGGGTTAGCACGGTGGAGGGATATGTAGAGGGTTGGCACGGTGGAGGGATATGTAGAGGGTTGGCACGGTGGAGGGATATGCAGAGGGTTGGTACGGTGGAGGGATATGTAGAGGTTGGCACGGTGGAGGGATATGTAGAGGGTGGCACGGTGGAGGGATATGTAGAGGGTGGCACGGTGGAGGAGGGATATGTAGAGGAGGGTTATGCACGGTGGGGAGGATATGTAGAGGGGCACGGTGGAGGGGATATGTAGAGGGGTTAGCACAGTGGAGGGTAGAGGTTGCAGTGGCAGCACGGTGGAGGGATATGTAGAGGGTAGTACAGTGGAGGGATATGCAGAGGTTGGCACGGTGGAGGGATATGTAGGGTTGGCACGGTGGAGGATATGCAGAGGGTTAGCACGGTGGAGGGGATATGTAGAGGGTTGGCACGGTGGAGGGGATATGTAGAGGGTCTGGCACGGTGGAGGGATATGTAGAGGGTTGGCACGGTGGGGAGGATATGTAGAGGTTGGCACAGTGGAGGGATATTAGAGGGATTGAGGTTGGTACAGTGGAGGGGATATGTAGAGGGTTGGAGTGGTGGAGGATATGTAGAGGGTTGGCACGGTGGAGGGATATGTAGAGGGTTGGTACAGTGGAGGGATATGTAGAGGGTTGGCACACGGTGGAGGGGATATGCAGAGGGTGGTTACAGTGGGTGGAGGGATATGTAGAGGGGATGGAGGGATATGTAGGGTCACAACACGGTGGAGGGATATGTAGAGGGGCACGGTGGAGGGGATATGCAGAGGGTTGGCACAGTGGAGGGGATGCAGAGAGGGTCAGTGGACGGTGGAGGGATATGCAGAGGGTTGGCACGGTGGAGGGGATATGTAGAGGGCAGGGAGGATATGTAGAGGGTGGCAACGGTGGAGGGATATGAGGGGGCACGGTGGAGGGGGGATATGTAGAGGGTTGGCACGGTGGAGGGATATGTAGAGGGTTGGCACGGTGGAGGGATATGTAGAGGGTGGCACAGTGGAGGGATATGTAGAGGGTTGGCACGGTGGAGGGATATGTAGAGGGTTGGCACGGTGGAGGGATATGTAGAGGGTTGGCACGGTGGAGGGATATGTAGAGGGTTGGCAACGGTGGAGGGATATGTAGAGGGGGCACGGTGGAGGGGATATGTAGGGGTTGGCACGGTGGAGGGATATGTAGAGGTTGGCACGGTGGAGGGATATGTAGAGGGTTGGCACGGTGGAGGGGATATGTAGAGGTTGGCACGGTGGATGGGGATATGTAGAGGGTTGGCACGGTGGAGGGATATGTAGAGGGTCAAGTGGCACGGTGGAGGATATGTAGAGGGTATGGCACGGTGGGTGGAGGGATATGTAGAGGGTTGGCACGGTGGAGGGATATGTAGAGGGTTGGCACGGTGGAGGGATATGTAGAGGGTGGGTGGACGGTGGAGGGATATGTAGAGGGTTGGCACGGTGGAGGGGATATGCAGAGGGTTGCAACGGTGGAGGGATATGCAGAGGGTGGCACAGTGGAGGGATAACGGTGGGGGATATGCAGAGGGTTGGCACGGTGGAGGGATATGTAGAGGTTGGCACGGTGGAGGATATGTAGAGGGTTGGCACGGTGGAGGATATGCAGAGGTTGGCACGGTGGAGGGGATATGTAGAGGGTTGGCACGGTGGAGGGATATGTAGAGGGTTGGCACGGTGGAGGGATATGTAGAGGGGGCACGGTGGGGGGATATGTAGAGGGTGGTACACGGTGGAGGGGATATGTAGAGGGTTGGCACGGTGGAGGGATATGTAGAGGTTGGCACGGTGGAGGGAGGGATATGTAGAGGGGGCACGGTGGAGGGGATATGTAGAGGGTTGGCACGGTGGAGGGATATGTAGAGGGTGGCATGGTGGAGGGCAGAGGGTGGTGGAGGGATATGTAGAGGGTTGGCACAGTGGAGGGATATGCAGAGGGTTCAGCACGGTGGAGGGATATGCAGAGGGCACGGTGGAGGGATATGCAGAGGGTTGGCACAGTGGAGGGATATGTAGAGGGTGGAGGGGATATGTAGAGGGTTGGCACGGTGGAGGGGAGGGATGTAGAGGGTTGGCACGGTGGAGGGATATGTAGAGGGTTGGCACAGTGGAGGGATATGCAGAGGGTTGGCACGGTGGAGGGATATGTAGAGGTTGGCACAGTGGAGGGATATGTAGAGAGGTTGGCACAGTGGAGGTGAGGGTTGGCACGGGGATATGTAGAGGGTTGGCACGGTGGAGGGGATATGTAGAGGGTTTAGTGGGCACGGTGGAGGGATATGTAGAGGGTTGGCACGGTGGAGGGATATGCAGAGGGTGGCACAGTGGTGGATAGGAGAGGGATATGTAGAGGAGGGCACAGTGGTCAACGGTGGAGGGATATGTAGAGGGTGGCACGGTGGAGGGATATGCAGGAGGGTGGAGGTGGGGATATGTAGAGGGTTGGCACGGTGGAGGGATATGTAGAGGGTTGGCACGGTGGAGGATATGTAGAGGGTTGGCACGGTGGGAGGGATATGTAGAGGGTTGGCACGGTGGAGGGATATGTAGAGGGTTGGCACGGTGGAGGGATATGTAGAGGGTTGGCACAGTGGAGGGATATGTAGAGGGTTGGCACACGGTGGAGGGATATGTAGAGGGTTGGCACGGTGGAGGGAGGATATGAGAGGGTTGGGCAGGTGGAGGGATATGCAGAGGGTTAGCAACGGTGGAGGGATATGCAGAGGGAGTGGAGGGATATGCAGAGGGTTCAGCACAGTGGAGGGGATATGTAGAGGGTTGGCACGGTGGAGGGGATATGTAGAGGGTCATAACGGTGGTGGAGGATATGCAGAGGGTTGGCACGGTGGGGAGGGATATGCAGAGGGTCAGGGCACGGTGGACGGAAGGGATATGTAGAGGGTTGGCACGGTGGAGGGATATGCAGAGGGTTGGCACGGTGGAGGGGATATGTAGAGGGTGGCATGGTGGGGGGGATATGCAGAGGGTTGGCAGTGGTGGAGGGATATGTAGAGGTTGGTACAGTGGAGGGATATGTAGAGGGTTGGCACGGGGGAGGGATATGTAGAGGTTGGCCCACGGTGGAGGGATATGTAGAGGGTTGGCACGGTGGAGGGGATATGTAGAGGGTGGCACAGTGGAGGGAGAGGGATAGAGGTAGAGGGTCACAGTGGAGGGATATGCAGAGGTTGGACGGTGGAGGATATGCAGAGGGTCACAACGGTGGAGGGGATATGCAGAGGGTTGGCACGGTGGAGGGATATGTAGAGGGTTAGCACGGTGGACAGTGGAGGGATATGTAGAGGGTTGGCACGGTGGAGGGATATGTAGAGGGTTGCACACACGGTGGAGGGATATGTAGAGGGTTGGCACGGTGGAGGGATATGTAGAGGGTTGGCACGGTGGGGAGGATATGTAGAGGGTTGGCCCAGTGGAGGGGATATGTAGAGGGCTGATCACGGTGGATGTACGGTGGAGGAGATATGTAGAGGGTGGCACGGTGGAGGGATATGTAGAGGGTTGGCACGGTGGAGGGATATGTAGAGGGTTGGCACGGTGGACTGGAGGATATGCAGAGGGTTGGCACGGTGGAGGGATATGTAGAGGGTTGGCACAGTGGAGGGGATATGCAGAGGGTTGGCACGGTGGAGGGATATGCAGAGGGTTGGCACGGTGGAGGGATATGCAGAGGGTTGGCACGGTGGAGGGATATGCAGAGGGTGGTACGGTGGAGGAGGAGATATGCAGAGGGTCAGCACGGTGGAGGGGGAGGATATGTAGAGGGTTGGTATGGTGGAGGGGATATGTAGAGGGTTGGTACGGTGGAGGGGAGGAGATATGTAGAGGGTTGGCACGGTGGAGGGGAGGGGATATGTAGAGGGTTGGCACGGTGGAGGGGATATGTAGAGGGTTGGCACGGTGGAGGGGAAGAGGACGGGCTTTTTCCCAAATGAGAATCTCCCTAGGTGTGAGAAGAGAGAGACGGGGAGAGAGAGAAAGAGAGAGAGAGAGAGAGACGGGGAGATAAACAGAGGCCCTCTGGGAGGAGAGGAAGTGGAGGGTGTGTGGAACAGCTTTGTCTGTGTGTGGCGGCACCTATCAACACACAGCCTTGGAGACACAGATACACACACACACACACACACACACACACACACACACACACACCACCCTCTTCTTCCCCCTCTGGAATGAGATCAATAAACTGACATCACTACGAGGAGAGGAACCACTCGACTCAAACACAGCTATCTCCCTGAGAGGAGAGAGAGGGCGATCAATGAACACACACACAGCTATCTCCCTGAGAGGAGAGAGAGAGGGCGATCAATGAACACACACACAGCTATCTCCCTGAGAGGAGAGAGAGAGGGCGATCAATGAACACACACACACCTATCTCCCTGAGAGGAGAGAGAGAGAGCGATCAATGAACACACACACAGCTATCTCCCTGAGAGGAGAGAGAGATCAATGAACACACACACAACTATCACCACCACTGTCTAAAGAAGACCAATCGCCTGCCACGCTGATACACCTGAACCAATCACCTGCTCTGTACTGATGTACCTGAACCAATCACCTGCTCTGTACTGAACCCCCCACACTCTCTCTCTCTCTGTTGTGACTGGTGCTGTCTCCCCCATGGCCTGATGGGGGTGCTGTGCCTCCAGTGGCCTGATGGGGGTGCTGTGTCTCCTGTGGCCTGATGGGGGTGCTGTGTCTCCTGTGGCCTGATGGGGGTGCTGTGTCTCCTGTGGCCTGATGGGGGTGCTGTGTCTCCTGTGGCCTGATGGGGGTGCTGTGTCTCCTGTGGCCTGATGGGGGTGCTGTGTCTCCTGTGGCCTGATGGGGGTGCTGTGTCTCCTGTGGCCTGATGGGGGTGCTGTGTCTCCTGTGGCCTGATGGGGGTGCTGTGTCTCCTGTGGCCTGATGGGGGCGCTGTGGTCTTAATGCTGACAGACGCGTGTCTGATCTTTAGAGAAATTAATTTAGTCTGAATAAAGAATGCAGGTCATAACCGTGCTCTCTCTCTCTCTCTCTCTCCCTCTCCAGGTAATCTCTCTCTCTCTCTCTCTCTCCAGGTAATTTCCCTCTCTCCCTCTCTCCAGGTAATTTCTCTCTCTATCATTCTATTTTCTCTACTGGGCCACAGATAAATGAGGGAGAGAGAAGGAGGGGAGAGAGAAGGGGGGAGAGAGGGAGAGAGAAACGAGGGAGAGAAAGAGAAATCATTAGGGATAGGGGAAGCCATCAGTAAAGTTGTAGCTGCTCCTTTATCTCTCCCTCCCCTACCTCATCCTCCTCTCCCTACCTCCCTCCCTCATCCTCCTTTCCTCCTCTCCCTACCTCATCCTCCTCTCCCTCCCTCCCTCATCCTCCTCCTCTCCCTCCTTTCCTCATCCTCTTTTCCTCCCTCCCTCATCCTCCCTCCCTACCTCCCTCCCTCATCCCTCCTTTCCTCCCTCCCCAGAAAGAGATCCCCCTCCCTCCCTCCCTCATCCCCTCCTCTCCCTCCTTTCCTCTCCCTTTCCCTCCCTCATCCTCCTCCCCTCCCGCAACCTCATCCTCCTCTCCCTCCCTCCTTTCTCCCTACCTCTCCTCCCTCCCCTCATCCTCCTCTCCTCCCCACCTCATCCTCCTCTCCCTCCCTACCTCATCATCCCTCAGAGACCTCATCCTCCCTCCCTCTTCCAGGGGAACTCATCCTCCTCTCCCTCCCTCCCTCATCCTCTCCCTAACAGGACCTCCCCTCCCAGGACCTCAGAGATCCCCTCCCAGACTCTCCCTCAGACTCATCCTAGGAGGAGTAACAGGACCCTAGGAGGACTGTAACTAGGACAGACTCAGAGAGTCCTCCTAACAGGACAGACTCACTAGGAGGAGTAACAGGACTAACAGGACAGACTCAGAGAGTAAGGAGGAGTAACAGGACAGAGGGGGTAGGAGGAGTAACAGGACAGACTCAGAGAGTAAGGGGAGGGGGTAGGAGGAGTAACAGGACAGACTCAGAGAGTAAGGGGAGGGGGGGTAGGAGGAGTAACAGGACAGACTCAGAGAGTAAG
Source organism: Oncorhynchus tshawytscha (assembly GCF_018296145.1). Taxonomy (NCBI): domain Eukaryota; kingdom Metazoa; phylum Chordata; class Actinopteri; order Salmoniformes; family Salmonidae; genus Oncorhynchus; species Oncorhynchus tshawytscha. The sequence goes on from NW_024609798.1 coordinate 495,078, forward strand.
GGGAGGGGGGGGTAGGAGGAGTAACAGGACAGACTCAGAGAGTAAGGGGGGGGGGTAGGAGGAGTAACAGGACAGACTCAGAGAGTAAGGGGAGGGGGGGGTAGGAGGAGTAACAGGACAGACTCAGAGAGTAAGGGGAGGGGGGGGTAGGAGGAGTAACAGGACAGACTCAGAGAGTAAGGGGAGGGGGGAGGAGGGGGTCAGAGAGGAGGAGTAACAGGACAGACTCAGAGAGTAAGGGGGGGGGGTAGGAGGAGTAACAGGACAGACTCAGGTAAGGGGAGGAGTAACAGGACAGACTCAGAGAGTAAGTAACAGGGGGGAGGGGGGGTAGGAGGAGTAACAGGACAGACTCAGAGAGTAAGGGGGGGGGGGGGAGGAGTAACAGGACAGGGTAGGAGGAGTAACAGGACAGACTCAGAGAGTAAGGAGTAACAGGACAGGGGGGGGGTAGGAGGAGTAACAGGACAGACTCAGAGAGTAACAGGAGACTCAGAGAGTAAGGGGAGGGAGGGGGTAGGAGGAGTAACAGGACAGACTCAGAGAGTAAGGGGAGGGGGAGGGGGGTAGGAGGAGTAACAGGACAGACTCAGAGAGTAAGGGGGGGGGGGAGGGGGGACTCAGAGGAGGGGGGTAGGAGGAGTAACAGGACAGACTCAGAGAGTAAGGGGGGGGGGGGGTAGGAGGAGTAACAGGACAGACTCAGAGAGTAAGGGGGGGGGGAGGGGGGTAGGAGGAGTAACAGGACAGACTCAGAGAGTAAAGGGGAGGAGTAACAGGACAGGGGTAGGAGGAGGAGTAACAGGACAGACTCAGAGAGTAAGGAGGGTAACAGGACAGACTCAGGTAAGGGGGGGGGTAGGAGGAGTAACAGGACAGACTCAGAGAGTAAGGGGACTCAGAGAGGGGGTAGGAGGAGTAACAGGACAGACTCAGAGAGTAAGGGGGGGGGGGGGGTAGGAGGAGTAACAGGACAGACTCAGAGAGTCAGGAGGAGTAACAGGACAGACTCAGAGAGTAAGGGGGGGGGGGGGTAGGACAGGAGGAGTAACAGGACAGACTCAGAGAGTAAGGAGGGGGGAGGAGGAGGGACAGACTCAGAGAGTAAGGAGGAGGGGGGTAGGAGGAGTAACAGGACAGACTCAGAGAGTAAGGGGGGCAGGGGGGGTAGGAGGAGTAACAGGACAGACTCAGAGAGTAAGGGGAGGGGGGGGTAGGAGGAGTAACAGGACAGACTCAGAGAGTAAGGGGAGGGGGTAGGAGGAGTAACAGGACAGACTCAGAGAGGGGGGGGGTAGGAGGAGTAACAGGACAGACTCAGAGAGTAAAGGGGGGAGGAGGGAGGGGGTAGGAGGAGTAACAGGACAGACTCAGAGGGGAGTAGGAGGGTAACAGGGAGAGTAAGGGGAGGGGGGGGGGGACAGACTCAGGAGGAGTAACAGGACAGACTCAGAGAGTAAGGGGAGGGGGGGGTAGGAGGAGTAACAGGACAGACTCAGAGAGTAAGGGGGGGGGGGGGACAGACTCAGAGGGGGGTAGGAGGAGTAACAGGACAGACTCAGAGAGTAAGGAGGGGGGGGGTAGGAGGAGTAACAGGACAGGGGTAGGGGGTAGGAGGAGTAACAGGACAGACTCAGAGAGAGGAGGTAACAGGACAGACTCAGAGAGGGGGTAGGAGGAGTAACAGGACAGACTCAGAGAGTAAGGGGGAGGGGGTAGGAGGAGTAACAGGACAGACTCAGAGAGTAAGGGGAGGGGGGTAGGAGGAGTAACAGGACAGACTCAGAGTAAGGGGGAGGAGGGGGAGAGTAAGGGGAGGGGAGGAGGAGTAACAGGACAGACTCAGGGGTAAGGACAGGGGGGGGAGGAGGAGTAACAGGACAGACTCAGAGAGTAAGGGGGAGGGGGGGTAGGAGGAGTAACAGGACAGACTCAGAGAGTAAGGGGAGGGGGGAGGAGGGGGGGTAGGAGGAGTAACAGGACAGACTCAGAGAGTAAGGGGAAGGGGAGGGTAACAGGACAGACTCAGAGAGTAGGGGAGGGGGTAGGAGGAGTAACAGGACAGACTCAGAGAGTAAGGGGGGGGAGGGGGGGTAAGGGAGGAGGAGTAACAGGACAGACTCAGAGAGTAAGTAGGGGAGGGGGTAGGAGGAGTAACAGGACAGACTCAGAGGTAGGAGGAGTAACAGGACAGACTCAGGAGGAGTAACAGGACAGACTCAGAGGAGGGGGGGGTAGGAGGAGTAACAGGACAGACTCAGAGAGTAAGGAGGGAGGGAGTAAGGGGAGGGGGGTAGGAGGAGTAACAGGACAGACTCAGAGAGTAAGGGGGGGGGGGGGGAGGAGGGGGTAGGAGGAGTAACAGGACAGACTCAGAGAGTAAGGAGGGGGGGGGGAGTAACAGGACAGACTCAGGGTAAGGGGAGGGGGGGGGAGGAGGAGTAACAGGACAGACTCAGAGAGTAAGGGAGGGGGGGGGTAGGAGGAGTAACAGGACAGACAGACTCAGAGAGTAACAGGGGGGGGGGGGGTAGGAGGAGTAACAGGACAGACTCAGAGAGTAAGGGGAGGACAGGGGGGGTAGGAGGAGTAACAGGACAGACTCAGAGAGTAAGGGGAGGGGGTAGGAGGAGTAACAGGACAGACTCAGAGGTAAGGGGAGGGGGGGGGTAGGAGGAGTAACAGGACAGACTCAGAGAGTAAGACTCAGAGAGTAAGGGGGGGTAGGAGGAGTAACAGGACAGACTCAGAGAGTAAGGGGAGGGGGGGGTAGGAGGAGTAACAGGACAGACTCAGAGAGTAAAGGACAGGGGGTAAGGGAGGGGGGGAGGAGTAACAGGACAGACTCAGAGAGTAAGGGGAGGGGAGGGGGTAGGAGGAGTAACAGGACAGACTCAGAGAGTAAGGGAGGGGGGGGGGGAGGAGGAGTAACAGGACAGACTCAGAGAGTAAGGGGGGGGGGGGTAGGAGGAGTAACAGGACAGACTCAGAGAGTAAGGGGAGGGGGGTAGGAGGAGTAACAGGACAGACTCAGAGAGTAAGGGGGGGGGGGTAGGAGAGTAACAGGACAGACTCAGAGAGTAAGGGGAGGGGGGTAGGAGGAGTAACAGGACAGACTCAGGAGGAGTAACAGGACAGACTCAGAGAGTAAGGGGGGGGGGGGGGTAACAGGACAGACTCAGGAGGAGGGGAGGGGGTAGGAGGAACAGGACAGACTCAGAGAGTAAGGGGGGGGGGTAGGAGGAGTAACAGGACAGACTCCAGAGAGTAAGGGGAGGGAGGGGGTAGGAGGAGTAACAGGACAGGAGGGGAGAGGAGGACAGACTCAGAGAGTAAGGGGGGGGGGGGGGTAGGAGGAGTAACAGGACAGACTCAGAGAGTAAGGGGGGGGGTAGGAGGAGTAACAGGACAGACTCAGAGAGTAAGGGGGGAGGAGGAGAGAGTTCACAGCACTAACAGACTCCTCTCCAGACTTAGCTGAGAGACCACAAATCCTGAGGACATCGCTGAGAGAGGAGGACACACACAGGCCCAGCATAAGTAGCCCCAGTAGTAGGGGTCTGACAGAATGCATTTTCACACCTGGCTGAGCCCAGAGGAAGGTGACAGAGTCGCATCTCCCAGAACACACACACACACACACACACACACAGTCCACTTTGGGGAGTTCAGGGTCATAAACATTATCATGAATAAAATTCTGTCTTAAACAGTACGAGCCCTAAGAGGGGGTGTGTGTGTGTGTGGTGTGTGTGTGTGGAGGAGTAACAGGACAACTGTGTGTGTAGGAGGTGTGACTCAGAGAGTGTGTGTGTGTGTGTGTGTGTCGGTGTGTGTGTGTGTCTAAGTGTGTGTGTGTGTGTGTGTGTCTCAGAAGTGTGTGTGTGTGTGTGTGGTAAGTGTGTGTGTGTGTCGGTGTGTGTGTGTGTGTCTGTGTGTGTGTGTGTGTGTCTAAGTGTGTGTGTGTCTGTGTGTGTGAGGTGTGTGTCTAAGTGTGTGTGTGTCTAAGTGTGTGTGTGTGTCTAAGTATGTAACCTTCTGTTCCCTATGCTTAAAATGTTTTAATACCTCAATTAGACCTAGGTCACAAAATCTACCACCCCTTAAACTAGCTCACACACACACACACACACTTGAAAGCTGATTTACTCAGGTAAAGTGTCCTGACTCTACCTGGAGGTATGAGGTGGTCCTGACTCTACCTGGAGGTATGAGGTGGTCCTGACTCTACCTGGCGGTATGAGGTGGTCCTGACTCTCCCTGGAGGTATGAGGTGGTACTGACTCTACCTGGAGGTATGAGGTGGTGGTCCTGACTACCTGGAGGTATGAGGTGGTGGTCCTGACTCTACCTGGAGGTATGAGGTGGTGGTCCTGACTCTACCTGGAGGTATGAGGTGGTGGTCCTGACTCTACCTGGAGGTATGAGGTGGTGGTCCTGACTCTACCTGGAGGTATGAGGTGGTGGTCCTGACTCTACCTGGAGGTATGAGGTGGTGGTGACTGACTCTACCTGGAGGTATGAGGTGGTGGTCCTGACTCTACCTGGAGGTATGAGGAGGTGGTCCTGACTCTACCTGGAGGTATGAGGTGGTGGTACTGACTCTACCTGGAGGTATGAGGTGGTGGTACTGACTCTACCTGGAGGTATGAGGTGGTGGTACTGACTCTACCTGGAGGTATGAGGTGGTGGTACTGACTCTACCTGGAGGTATGAGGTGGTGGTACTGACTCTACCTGGAGGTATGAGGTGGTGGTCCTGACTCTACCTGGAGGTATGAGGTGGTGGTCCTGACTCTACCTGGAGGTATGAGGTGGTGGTACTGACTCTACCTGGAGGTATGAGGTGGTGGTACTGACTCTACCTGGAGGTATGAACTCTACCTGGAGGTGGTCCTGACTCTACCTGGAGGTATGAGGTGGTCCTGACTCTACCTGGAGGTGGTGGTCCTGACTCTACCTGGAGGTATGAGGTGGTGGTCCTGACTCTACCTGGAGGTATGAGGTGGTCCTGACTCTACCTGGAGGTATGAGGTGGTGGTACTGACTCTACCTGGAGGTATGAGGTGGTGGTCCTGACTCTACCTGGAGGTATGAGGTGGTGGTCCTGACTCTACCTGGAGGTATGAGGTGGTGGTCCTGACTCTACCTGGAGGTATGAGGTGGTCCTGACTCTACCTGGAGGTATGAGGTGGTGGTCCTGACTCTACCTGGAGGATGAGGTGGTGGTCCTGACTCTACCTGGAGGTATGAGGTGGTGGTACTGACTCTACCTGGAGGTCCTGACTCTACCTGAGGTGGTGGTACTGACTCTACCTGGAGGTATGAGGTGGTGGTACTGACTCTACCTGGAGGTATGAGGTGGGGTCCTGACTCTACCTGAGGTATGAGGTGGTGGTACTGACTCTACCTGGAGGTCCTGATGAGGTGGTGGTCCTGACTCTACCTGGAGGTATGAGGTGGTGGTACTGACTCTACCTGGAGGTATGAGGTGGTGGTACTGACTCTACCTGGAGGTATGAGGTGGTGGTACTGACTCTACCTGGAGGTATGAGGTGGTGGTACTGACTCTACCTGGAGGTATGAGGTGGTGGTCCTGACTCTACCTGGAGGTATGAGGTGGTGGTCCTGACTCTACCTGGAGGTATGAGGTGGTGGTCCTGCCTCTACCTGGAGGTATGAGGTGGTCCTGACTCTACCTGGAGGTATGAGGTGGTGGTACTGACTCTACCTGGAGGTATGAGGTGGTGGTACTGACTCTACCTGGAGGTATGAGGTGGTGGTACCTGGACTCTACCTGGAGGACTCTACCTGAGGTGAGGTGGTACTGACTCTACCTGGAGGTATGAGGTGGTCCTGACTCTACCTGGAGGCATGAGGTGGTCCTGACTCTACCTGGAGGTATGAGGTGGTACTGACTCTACCTGGAGGTATGAGGTGGTCCTGACTCTACCTGGAGGTATGAGGTGGTCCTGACTCTACCTGGAGGTATGAGGTGGTCCTGACTCTACCTGGAGGTATGAGGTGGTCCTGACTCTACCTGGAGGCATGAGGTGGTCCTGACTCTACCTGGAGGTATGAGGTGGTCCTGACTCTGACCTGACTCTACCTGGAGGTATGAGGTGGTCCTGACTCTACCTGGAGGTATGAGGTGGTCCTGACTCTACCTGGAGGTATGAGGTGGTCCTGACTCTACCTGGAGGTATGAGGTGGTCCTGACTCTACCTGGAGGTATGAGGTGGTCTTGACTCTACCTGGAGGTATGAGGTGGTCCTGACTCTACCTGGAGGTATGAGGTGGTGGTCCTGACTCTACCTGGAGGTATGAGGTGGTCCTGACTCTACCTGGAGGTATACCTGGAGGTGGTGGTCCTGACTCTACCTGGAGGTATGAGGTGGTCCTGCCTCTACCTGGAGGTATGAGGTGGTCCTGACTCTACCTGGAGGTATGAGGTGGTCCTGACTCTACCTGGAGGTATGAGGTGGTCCTGACTCTACCTGGAGGTATGAGGTGGTGGTCCTGACTCTACCTGGAGGTATGAGATGGTGGTCCTGACTCTACCTGGAGGTATGAGGTGGTGGTCCTGACTCTACCTGGAGGTATGAGGTGGTCCTGCCTCTACCTGGAGGTATGAGGTGGTCCTGCCTCTACCTGGAGGTATGAGGTGGTCCTGCCTCTACCTGGAGGTATGAGGTGGTCCTGCCTCTACCTGGAGGTATGAGGTGGTGGTTCTGACTCTACCTGGAGGTAATGAGGTGGTCCTGCCTCTACCTGGAGGTATGAGGTGGTCCTGCCTCTACTCTAGATGAATGTCCTGTATGTGGCTCTGGCTCAGAACGTCAGCTAAATGACTGTAGTCTAAATGTCACTACCACTGCAGGTACATAGAGTAGCCAGCCGGGAGGGGTGTCTGGGGGGAGGTTGCCCCACTGGTTTAGATTTTGTGTTTTTTGAAGAAGGAGCTCTATGTTGGTGAACTCTGGTGCATTGCAATGCATTGGTCCCGTCTGAAACATTAGTTGTGGTATCGTGGAGAAAACATGGCTTTACAATTTAAATGACTGAAAATTAATTCAGTGTATTTTCTAGGCCTATTTGATCAGGACTATTTTCTAAGTAAAATAATATTTAAACCTTTAACCCGTCTTCTCTTGAGATTAAAGTCTTAGTTACAAGATATGAATGATGTTTGTTATTTCGATTGTGGACTTTATTAAAATTTTTAAAAATGAGGTAAATAGCCCACATTATCTTCTTAAATAAATGTATGGTTTTGGTTTTCCAGGTTTCCGTCTCTCCAAATCACACTCAGCATCACGGCTAACGACTACACCAAGTGACAGACAGACTCACTCAGCATCATGACTAACGACTACACCAAGTGACAGACAGACTCACTCAGCATCACGGCTAATGACTACACCAAGTGGCAGACAGACAGACTCACTCAGCATCACGGCTAATGACTACACCAAGTCACAGACAGACAGAGAGGCAGACAGACAGACAGAGAGGCAGACAGACAGACAGAGAGGCAGACAGACAGACAGACGGCGTTCTCATTTCCTCTTCAGAAAGTTCCAGAAAATACTAATCACTGACGCAAAATAATAATTAATGTTCAATACATTTAAATAGTTAAATTCTGGAGTCCTTGAGGGCCCTAATGATGACATCTGGACCAGAATGAGTCTCTCCACTACCGATGGAGTCCTTGAGGGCCCTAATGATGACATCTGGACCAGAATGAGTCTCTCCACTACCGATGGAGTCCTTGATGGCCCTAATGATGACATCTGGACCAGAATGAGTCTCTCCACTACCGATGGAGTCCTTGAGGGCCCTAATGATGACATCTGGACCAGAATGAGTCTCTCCACTACCGATGGAGTCCTTGAGGGCCCTAATGATGACATCTGGACCAGAATGAGTCTCTCCACTACCGATGGAGGTCAACAACGATGTTGTTCCTGGACCAGAATGAGTCTCTCCACTACCGATGGAGGTCAACAACAATGTTGTTCCTGGACCAGAATGAGTCTCTCCACTACCGATGGAGGTCAACAACAATGTTGTTCCTGGACCAGAATGAGTCTCTCCACGGAGTTCAACAACGATGTTGTTCCTGGACCAGAATGAGTCTCTCCACTACCGATGGAGGTCAACAACGATGTTGTTCCTGGACCAGAATGAGTCTCTCCACTACCGATGGAGGTCAACAACGATGTTGTTCCTGGACCAGAATGAGTCTCTCCACTACCGATGGAGATCAACAACGATGTTGTTCCTGGACCAGAATGAGTCTCTCCACGGAGTTCAACAACGATGTTGTTCCTGGACCAGAATGAGTCTCTCCACTACCGATGGAGTTCAACAACGATGTTGTTCCTGGACCAGAATGAGTCTCTCCACTACCGATGGAGGTCAACAACGATGTTGTTCCTGGACCAGAATGAGTCTCTCCACTACCGATGGAGGTCAACAACGATGTTGTTCCTGGACCAGAATGAGTCTCTCCACTACCGATGGAGTTCAACAACGATGTTGTTCCTGGACCAGAATGAGTCTCTCCACTACCGATGGAGATCAACAACGATGTTGTTCCTGGACCAGAATGAGTCTCTCCACGGAGTTCAACAACGATGTTGTTACTGGACCAGAATGAGTCTCTCCACTACCGATGGAGGTCAACAACGATGTTGTTCCTGGACCAGAATGAGTCTCTCCACTACCGATGGAGGTCAACAACGATGTTGTTCCTGGACCAGAATGAGTCTCTCCACTACCGACGGAGGTCAACAACGATGTTGTTCCTGGACCAGAATGAGTCTCTCCACTACCGATGGAGGTCAACAACGATGTTGTTCCTGGACCAGAATGAGTCTCTCCACTACCGATGGAGGTCAACAACGATGTTGTTCCTGGACCAGAATGAGTCTCTCCACGGAGTTCAACAACGATGTTGTTCCTGGACCAGAATGAGTCTCTCCACTACCGACGGAGGTCAACAACGATGTTGTTCCTGGACCAGAATGAGTCTCTCCACTACCGATGGAGGTCAACAACGATGTTGTTCCTGGACCAGAATGAGTCTCTCCACTACCGATGGAGGTCAACAACGATGTTGTTCCTGGACCAGAATGAGTCTCTCCACGGAGTTCAACAACGATGTTGTTCCTGGACCAGAATGAGTCTCTCCACTACCGATGGAGTTCAACAACAATGTTGTTCCTGGACCAGAATGAGTCTCTCCACTACCGATGGAGGTCAACAACGATGTTGTTCCTGGACCAGAATGAGTCTCTCCACTACCGATGGAGGTCAACAACGATGTTGTTCCTGGACCAGAATGAGTCTCTCCACGGAGTTCAACAACGATGTTGTTCCTGGACCAGAATGAGTCTCTCCACTACCGATGGAGGTCAACAACGATGTTGTTCCTGGACCAGAATGAGTCTCTCCACTACCGATGGAGGTCAACATCGATGTTGTTCCTGGACCAGAATGAGTCTCTCCACGGAGTTCAACAACGATGTTGTTCCTGGACCAGAATGAGTCTCTCCACTACCGATGGAGGTCAACAACGATGTTGTTCCTGCCGTGAAGATTCACCACCGTTTTTCAGATTCGATCTGCAGATATTCACCAAAAAAGCCAAGGCCGTCCAGGAGCCGAGATGAAATCATTAGTCCGAAGAACGTCTCTGCCAAACGATGCCATTCGATTGGCTGGACTCACGACAGCGTCACTAACCGTGTTTCCATCCATAGCTTTTATCCAAGTGTTTCCATCCATAGCTATTATCCAAGTGTTTCCATCCATAGCTATTATCCAAGTGTTTCCATCCATAGCTATTATCCAAGTGTTTCCATCCATAGCTATTATCCAAGTGTTTCCATCCATAGCTTTTATCCAAGTGTTTCCATCCATAGCTATTATCCAAGTGTTTCCATCCATAGCTATTATCCCCCCCCCCGCCAATAAATATTATGGTCCCCCCACCAAAAAATATCATGCCCCCCCGCCAATAAATACCATGGTCCCCCACCAAAAAATATCATGTCCCCCCCCCCCGCCAATAAATACCATGGTCCCCCACCAAAAATATCATGCCCCCCGCCAATAAATATTATGGTCCCCCCACCAAAAAATATCATGCCCCCCGCCAATAAATACCATGGTCCCCCCACCAAAAATATCATGCCCCCCCGCCAAAAAATATTATGGTCCCCCCAGCCAATAAATATCATGTCCCCCCCCGCCAATAAATATCATTGCCTGCCCCCCCGCCCCGCCAATAAATATCATGTCCCCCGCCAAAAAATATTATGGTCCCCCCAGCCAATAAATATCATGTCCCCCCGCCCCGCCAATAAATATCATTGTCCCCCCCGGCCAAAAAATATCATGGTCCCCCAGCGTCATTACAGCCCGGGGTTCAATCCAAGGCCGTGATTGGGAGTCCCATAGGGCGACGCACAATTGGACCAGCGTCGTCCGGGTTTGGCGGGATAAGAATATTGTAGTGGCTTCATTTCGTCTTTACCACTGCCTGAAGCGGGGTTGTTTGGTACCATACAGTCCATACACTCAAGGTTTCCAAACGGCCAAACATTCAATGACATCCAGGGATATATGGTGCAATAAAAATGTTTATTCTTTCTTATATCTAACAAATAAATGATTCTCCAATCAACTTAAAGCATAGAATACATATATTATGACCTGTCTGTCTGTCTGTCTATCTGTCTGTCTGTCTGTCTGTCTGTCTGTCTGTCTGTCTGTCTGTCTGTCTGTCTGTCTGTCTGTCTGTCTGTCTGTCTGTCTGTCTGTATGTCTGTATGTCTGTCTGTCTGTCTGTCTGTCTGTCTGTCTGTCTGTCTGTATGTCTGTATGTCTGTCTGTATGTCTGTCTGTATGTCTGTATGTCTGTCTGTATGTCTGTCTGTATGTCTGTCTGTATGTCTGTCTGTCTGTCTGTATGTCTGTATGTCTGTATGTCTGTCTGTATGTATGTCTGTCTGTCTGTCTGTCTGTCTGTCTGTCTGTCTGTCTGTCTGTATGTCTGTCTGTCTGTCTGTCTGCCTGTATGTATGTCTGTATGTCTGTCTGTCTGTCTGTCTGTATGTCTGTCTGTATGTCTGTCTGTCTGTATGTCTGTCTGTATGTCTGGCTGTATGTCTGTATGTCTGTCTGTATGTCTGTCTGTATGTCTGTCTGTATGTCTGTCTGTATGTCTGTCTGTATGTATGTCTGTATGTCTGTCTGTATGTCTGTATGGTCAAAGAACTATACCACTCCCGCATCAAGGACTCCTCCCCCATAAGAATTATGTTCTTAACTGACTAGTTAAATCAAATAAAACAATTGTTTAAAAAAATAAAAAATAAAAAGAATCAACACTAGCTGTCAATCAAGACACAGGAAATAGGTTACCATGACGCCATGACTCCGCTACGTGAAGCACGCCAAAGGGAAATAAATTAACCTGGGACAAATTCACTTCCTGTATCTTAGCTCCTAAATCACATATAAACACATTGGGTTGATTCTGGACAGATTTAGGGGAGAGTGAAACCTCTCCCTTCGTTTCCCTGAGACAAATTCACTTCCTGTATCTTAGCTCCTAAATCACATATAAACACATTGGGTTGATTCTGGACAGATTTAGGGGAGAGTGAAACCTCTCCCTTCGTTTCCCTGTCATCGCTGGCTTTGTGACCGACAGGCGCCAGTCAACAGTTGGCTACGAGATGCAGATTGTTTATTCTAGAGGAGTTTGACGGAGGAGTTTTAAATATCAAGGAGTTTAATACGAAGTGGGAAATGTAGCCGGCAGTAACTGAGAGCCTGATTGGCTGCCGGACATCGCTGAAGGAAAACCCCTGAGTGGAAACAAACAGAGAGCCTGATTGGCTGCCGGACATCGCTGAAGGAAAACCCCTGAGTGGAAACATAAATCTCCCCCTCCCTCCCTCCTCCTCCTCTTCTCTCCCCCTCCTCCCTCCCTCCTCTTCTCTCTCCCTCCCTCCTCTTCTCTCCCCCTCTTCTCTCCCTCCTTCCCTCCCTCCTTCCTCCTCCTCCTCTCTCCCTCCTCCTCTTCTCTCCTCCTCCTCCTCTCTCCCTCCTCCTCCTCTCTCCCCCTCCTCTCTCCCTCCTCTTCTCTCTCCCTCCCTCCTCTTCTCTCCCCCTCTTCTCTCCCTCCTTCCCTCCCTCCTTCCTCCTCCTCCTCTCTCCCTCCTCCTCTTCTCTCCTCCTCCTCTCTCCCTCCTCCTCCTCTCTCTCCCCCATCCTCTCTCCCTCCTCTCCCTCCCTCCCTCCTCTCCCTCCCTCCCTACTCTCCCTCCCCCCTCCTCCTCTCCCTCCCTCCCTCCTCCTCTCCCTCCCCTCCTCTCCTCCTCCTCCTCCTCTCTCCTTCGTCTCCTCCTCCTCCTCTCCCTTCATCCTCCTCTCCCTCCCTCCATCCTCCTCCTCCTCCTCCCTCCCTCCTCCTCTCCCTCCTCCTCCTCTTCTCTCCCCCTCCTCCCTCCCTCCTCTTCTCTCTCCCTCCCTCTTCTCTCCCCCTCTTCTCTCCCTCCTTCCCTCCCTCCTTCCTCCTCCTCCTCTCTCCCTCCTCCTCTTCTCTCCTCCTCCTCTCTCCCTCCTCCTCCTCTCTCCCCCTCTCCCTCCCTCCTCCTCTCCCTCCCTCCCTCCTCTCCCTCCCCCTCCTCCTCTCCCTCCCTCCCTCCTCCTCCTCTCCCTCCTCCTCCTCTCTCCTTCGTCTCCTCCCCCTCCTCTCCCTTCATCCTCCTCTCCCTCCCTCCATCCTCCTCCTCCTCCCTCCTCTCTCCCTCCTCCTCCTCCTCCTCTCCCTCCCTCCTCCTCTCCCTCCATCCTCCTCCTCTCCCTCCTCCTCTCTCCCTCCTCCTCCTCTCTCCCCCTCCTCTCCCTCCCTCCTCTCTCCCTCCCTCCTCCTCCTCCTCTCCCTCCCTCCTCCTCCCTCTCCCTCCCCCTCCTCTCTCCCTCCTCCTCTCTCCTTCGTCTCCTCTCCCTCGACTCCTCTCCCTCGACTCCTCCTCCTCCTCCTCTCCCTCCATCCTCCTCTCCCTCCCTCCATCCTCCTCTCCTCCTCCCTCCTCTCTCCCTCCTCCTCCTCTTCCTCCCTCCTCCTCCCTCCCCCTCCTCCTCTCCCTCCATCCTCCTCCTCTCCCTCCTCCTCCTCTCCCTCCCTCCTCTCTCCCACCTCCTCTCTCCTCCCTCTCTCCTTCCTCCTCCTCTCTCCCTCCTCCTCCTCTCCCTCCCTCCTCCTCTCCTCCTCCTCCCTCCCTCCCCCTCCTCTCCCTCCCCTCTCCCTCCTCCTCCTCCTCCTCCTCCCCTCCCCCCCCATCCTCCTCTCTCCCTCCATCCCTCCTCCTCCTCCTCTCTTTCCTCCTCCCTCTCTCCTCCTCTCTCTCCCTCCTCCTCTCTCTCCCTCCCTCCTCCCCTCCCTCCCTCTCTCTCTCCTCTCCTCCTCCTCCTCTCTCCCCCTCCCTCCCTCTCTCCCTCCTCCTCCTCCTCTCCCTCCTCCGCTGAAGGAAAACCACTGAGTGCAAACATAAACAGAGAGCCTGATTGGCTGCCGGACATCGCTGAAGGAAAACCCCTGAGTGGAAACATAAATCTCCCCCTCCCTCCCTCCTTCTCTCCCTCCTCCTCCTCTTCTCTCGCCCCTCCTCCCTCCCTCCTCTTCTCTCTCCCTCCCTCCTCTTCTCTCCCCCTCTTCTATCCCTCCTTCCCTCCCTCCTTCCTCCTCTCCCCCTCCTCCTCCTCTCTCCCTCCTCTCCCTCCCTCCCTCCTCCTCTCCCTCCCTCCCTCCTCCTCTCCCTCCCCCTCCTCTCCTCCTCCTCCTCCTCTCTCCTTCGTCTCCTCCTCCTCCTCTCCCTTCATCCTCCTCTCCCTCCCTCCATCCTCCTCCTCCTCCCTCCTCGCTTCCTCCTCTCCCTCCCTCCTCCTCTCCCTCCTCCTCCTCTTCTCTCCCCCTCCTCCCTCCCTCCTCTTCTCTCTCCCTCCCTCCTCTTCTCTCCCCCTCTTCTCTCCCTCCTTCCCTCCCTCCTTCCTCCTCCTCTCTCCCTCCTCCTCTTCTCTCCTCCTCCTCTCTCCCTCCTCCTCCTCTCTCCCCCCTCCTCTCTCCCTCCTCTCCCTCCCTCCCTCCTCCTCTCCCTCCCTCCCTCCTCTCCCTCACCCCTCCTCCTCTCCCTCCCTCCCTCCCCCTCCTCCTCCTCTCCCTCCCTCCCTCCTCCTCCTCCTCTCCCTCCTCCTCCTCTCTCCTTCGTCTCCTCCTCCTCCTCTCCCTTCATCCTCCTCTCCCTCCCTCCATCCTCCTCCTCCTCCCTCCTCTCTCCCTCCTCCCTCCTCCTCCTCCTCTCCCTCCCTCCTCCTCTCCCTCCATCCTCCTCCCTCTCCCTCCTCCTCTCTCCCACCTCCTCTCTCCTCTCTCCCTCCTCCTCTCTCTCCCCCTCCCTCTCTCCCTCCTCTCCCTCCCTCCCTCCTCCTCTCCCTCCCCCTCCTCTCTCCCTCCTCCTCTCTCCTTCCTCCTCCTCCTCTCTCCTTCGTCTCCTCTCCCTCGTCTCCTCCTCTCCCTCCATCCTCCTCTCCCTCCCTCCATCCTCCTCTCCTCCTCCCTCCTCTCTCCCTCCTCCTCCTCTTCCTCCCTCCTCCTCCCTCCCCCTCCTCCTCTCCCTCCATCCTCCTCCTCTCCCTCCTCCTCCTCTCCCTCCCTCCTCTCTCCCACCTCCTCTCTCCTCCTCTCTCCTTCCTCCTCCTCTCTCCCTCCTCCTCCTCTCCCTCCCTCCTCCCCTCCTCCTCCTCCTCCCTCCCCCCATCCTCCCTCTCTCCCTCCATCCCTCCCTCCTCCTCCTCTCTTCCTCCTCTCTCTCTCCTCCCTCTCTCTCCCTCCTCCTCTCTCT
>NW_024609798.1:515000-525000 GCF_018296145.1 Oncorhynchus tshawytscha
ACCAACCCTCAGACATGAAACTGTAACTCCTGTCGTCAGCTTACTGTGTGAGGAACACACACACACACACACACACACACACACACCATATGTTGTACAGTACACACAGCTAACAACATCCCCCATGTTTAGCAGAGAGGGCACTTTAGCCTTTAGACAAACACTGACACACAGCCTTGAGCCTTCATCAAACACCTCTGATTCTCTCGCTGTCTCTCTCTGTCCTCCCCCATCTCTCTCTCCTCTCTCTCCCCCTCCCCATCTCCCTCTCTCTCTCTCTCACCACTCCCCATCTCTCTCCGTCCTCCCCCAACTATCTCCTAACGATCCCCATCTCCTAACTACCTCTAACTACCTCTAACTACCTCTAACTACCTCTAACTACCTCTAACTACCTTTAACTACCGCTAACTACCTCTAACTACCTCTAACTATCCCCCGACTATCTCTAACTACCTCTGACTACCTCTAACTATCCCCTCTAACTATATCTAACTACCTCTAACTACCTCTAACTACCTTTAACTCTAACTATCCTCTAACTACCTCTACCTCTAACTATCTCTAACTATCTCCAACTATCTCCAACTATCTCTAACTACCTCTAACTATCCTCTAACTATCCTCTAACTATCTCTAACTACCTCTAACTATCTCTAACTACCTCTAACTACCTCTAACTACCTCTAACTACCTCTAACTACCTCTAACTACCTCTAACTATCCCCCGACTATCCTCTGACTACCTCTGACTACCTCTGACTACCTCTGACTACCTCTGACTACCTCTGACTACCTCTGACTACCTCTGACTATCCCCCAACTACCTCTAACTACCTTTAACTCTAACTATCCTCTAACTACCTCTAACTACCTCTACCTCTAACTACCTCTAACTATCTCCAACTACCTCTAACTACCTCTAACTACCTCTAACTACCTCTAACTACCTCTAACTACCTCTAACTACCTCTAACTACCTCTAACTATCTCTAACTATCTCTAACTACCTCTAACTACCTCTAACTACCTCTAACTACCTTTAACTCTAACTATCCTCTAACTACCTCTACCTCTAACTATCTCTAACTATCTCCAACTATCTCCAACTATCTCTAACTACCTCTAACTATCCTCTAACTACTAACATATCGACTGCAGATATTAACTGGAAAAAGTACCTACAAATAATCAAATGTATTAAAAATATATATATTTAAATAATAATGGTTGACTGAAACACATCCAGTGGAACTTTTCCCGCAAATATCCTGATATATACAATATACTGCCCTGTTTCCACATCTGAGTGGTGATGCAGTCAGACCCTGTGATCTGACTGGGGGCCTCTTGTGTGTGTGTGTGTGTGTGTGTGTGTGTGTGTGTGTGTGTGTGTGTGTGTGTGTGAAAGTAATTCCCAAAGCGCCTCTCAGGGGCTGACCCCAAATAAAGAGCAGGAGGCCTTAATCTGAGGGCCCCGTCACACACACACACACACACACACACACACACACACACACACACACACACACACACACACACACACACACACACACAGGGATAAAGGGTGAACCTCTGTCACGGGCCAGGAATCAAACACATGGAGGAGGGAGATGGGGGAGGGAGGGGGAAGGGGGAGATGGGGGAGGGGGGGGAGATGGGGGGAGAGAAGGGGGAGATGGGGAGATGGGGGGAGGGGGGGATGGGGGGGAGGGGAAGGGGGAGATGGGGGAGAAGGGGTAAAATAATACATTCATAAAACTCACATGCAAATATCAACTCTTAGGACTTTAAGAAAACATCTTCAGCCCCTATCTCCTATCCCCTCCCTTCGCCCCCATCTCCTATCTCCTATCCCCTCCCTTCGCCCCCATCCCCATCTCCTATCCCCTCCCTTCGCCCCCATCTCCTATCTCCTATCCCCTCCCTTAGCCCCCATCTCCTAGCCTCCTCCACCAACCTCCTCCACTAGCCCCCATCTCCTAGCTCCCATCTCCTAGCCCCCATCTATCTCCCTAGCCCCCATCTCTCCTATCTCCTAGCCCCCATCTCCTATACCCTAGCCCCCCCCTAGCCCCCATCTCCTAGCCCCCATCCCTAGCCCCTCTCCCCTAGCCCCCATCTCCTAGCCCCTCTCCCCTAGCCCCCCCTTCCCTAGCCCCCATCTCCTAGCACCCATCTCTTAGCCCCCCTCCCCTAGCCCCCATCTCCTAGCCTCCTCCCCTAGCCTCTATCCCCTAGCCCCCATCTCCTATCCCCTCCACTAGCCTCTATCCCCTAGTCCCTATCTCCTAGCCTCCTCCCCTAGCCCCTATCTCCTAGCCTCCTCCCTAGCCTCTATCCCCTAGTCCCTATCTCCTAGCCTCCATCTCCTAGCCCCCCTCCCTAGCCCCCTCCCCCTAGCCCCCCTCTCCTAGCCCCCTCTCCTAGCTCCTAGCCTCCTCCCCTAGCCCCTATCTCCTATCCCCCTCCACTAGTCCCTATCCCCTATCCCCCCCCTCCCCTAGCCCCCTCCCCTAGCCCCCTCCCTAGCCCCCATCTCCTAGCCCCCATCTCCTAGCTCCTAGCCTCCTCCCCTAGCCTCTATCCCCTAGCCTCCATCTCCTATCCCCTCCCTAGCCCCTCCCTAGCCCCTCCACTAGCCCCTCCACTAGTCCCTATCCCTAGCCTCTATCCCCTAGCCTCTATCTCCTAGCCTCTATCTCCTAGCCTCTATCTCCTAGCCTCTATCTCCTAGCCTCTATCTCCTAGCCTCCTCCTCTAGTCCCCATCTCCTAGCCCTCATCTCCTCTCCTCCTTCCCTAGCCTCCTCCCCTCCTCCCTAGCCTCCCTCTCCCCTCCTTCCCTAGCCTCCTCCCCTCCTTCCCTAGCCTCCTCCCTAGCCTCCTAGCCCCTAGTCTCTATCCCCTAGCCCCTATCTCCTAGCCTCCTCCCCTAGCCCCTATCTCCTATCCCCCTCCACTAGTCCCTATCCCCCTCCCCTAGCCCCATCTCCTAGCCCCCATCTCCTAGCTCCTAGCCTCCTCCCTAGCCTCTATCCCCTAGCCTCCATCTCCTATCCCCCTCCCCTAGCCCCCTTCACTAGTCCCTATCCCCTAGCCCCTATCTCCTAGCTATCTCCTAGCCTCCTCCTCTAGTCCCCATCTCCTAGCCCCCATCTCCTCTCCTCCTTCCCTAGCCTCCTCCCCTCCTCCCTAGCCTCCTCCTCTCCTCCCCTCCTTCCCTAGCCTCCTCCCCTCCTCCCTAGCCTCCTCCTCTCCTCCCCTCCTTCCCTAGCCTCCTCCCCTCCTTCCCTAGCCCTAGACTCCTCCCCTAGCCTCTAGCCTCCTCCCCTCCTTCCCTAGCCTCCTCCCCTAGCCTCCTCCCATCCTTCCCTATCTCCTCCCTAGCCTCCTCCCCTCCTCCCCATCTCCTCCCCTCCTTCCCTAGCCTCCTCCCCTCCTTCCCTAGCCTCCTCCCCTCCTTCCTATCTCCTAACGGGAAGGAGGGAGACAGATGTTACCTGTCTGTCTGTCTCATAGGTACCCTAATTAACAGAGGAAGAAAGAAGAGACAAAGTGAGAGGAGGAGGAGAAGGAGGAGGGAGAGGAGGAGGAGGGGAGGAGGAGGGAGAGGAGGAGGAGGGAGAGGGGGAGGGGGAGGAGGAGGAGGAGGAGGGAGGAGAGGGGGAGGGAGAGGAGAGGAGGAGGGAGGGGAGGGAGGAGGGAGAGGGTTGGCAGTTTGTCACTGAACACAACAACAGAAGAGAGGAGGACTGTGTGTGTGTGTGTGTGTGTGTGTGTGTGTGTGTGTGTGTGTGTGTGTGTGTGTCTGTGTGTGTGTGTGTGTGTGTGTGTGTGTGTGTGTGTCTGTGTGTGTGTGTGTGTGTGTCTGTGTGTGTGTGTGTGTGTGTGTGTGTGTGTGTGTGTGTGTGTGTGTGTGTGTGTGTGTGTGTGTGTGTGTGTGTGTGTGTGTGTGTGTGTGTGTGT
This sequence comes from Oncorhynchus tshawytscha, assembly GCF_018296145.1. NCBI lineage: Eukaryota > Metazoa > Chordata > Actinopteri > Salmoniformes > Salmonidae > Oncorhynchus > Oncorhynchus tshawytscha. The sequence goes on from NW_024609798.1 coordinate 518,969, forward strand.
GTGTGTGTGTGTGTGTGTGTGTGTGTGTGTGTCGTCTAGCGGTGAGAACAGAACGGAAGTGTACGTGTGGCTAATGAACCATGAACACCCAACTCCCTGGGTTGAGAGACACACAGAGAGAGAGACCCTGAACAACAAGCTTCTCAGGAGATGGGGGGTTGAAGTCTGATAACCTAAAGAAGGAGAAAGAACAGGAGATGAAGAACAGACCACCACAGAGAGAGAGAGAGAGAGACACAGAGAGAGAGAGAGACACAGAGACACACAGAGAGAGAGAGAGAGAGACACAGAGAGAGAGAGAGAGAAAGAGAGACACAGAGAGTGAGACACAGAGAGAGAGAGACACAGAGAGAGAGAGAGAGGGACAGAGAGAGAGAGGGAGACAGAGAGAGAGAGGACAGAGAGAGAGAGGAGAGAGAGAGACACAGAGAGAGAGGGAGAGAGAGACACAGAGAGAGAGAGAGAGACAGAGAGAGACACAGAGACAGACACAGAGAGAGACAGAGAGACACAGAGAGAGAGAGAGAGACACAGACAGAGGGAGAGAGAGACACAGACAGAGAGAGACACAGACAGAGAGACACAGACAGAGAGATACAGACAGAGAGAGAGACCCTGAACAACAATCTTCTCAGGAGACAGGGGGCAGACAGGGTGGTTGAAGTCTGATGGAGAACAGAACACCACACACAGCTCCTCTCCTCAGCGACGGTATCCCTTGACAACCCTCCTCAAGTGTAACCATCCTGCTGCCTCCAGTCCCACCAGATACCCTCCCCACGCTGAGGGAGGGAGGGAGAGGAGGGAGAGAGGGGGAGGTGAGGGAGAGGGAGGGAGGGGAGGGAGGGAGGGGAGGGGAGGGAAAGGGGGAGAGATGGAGAGGAGGGATAGGGGAGAGAGGGGGGAAGGGAGGGAGAGAGGGAGTCTCTCTCTGTCTCCCTCTCTCCCCCCTCCCTCCCTTTCCATCCATCCCTCCCTTTCCCTCCCTCTCTCCAATGACGGTCTAACACCCGGAGCACAGCCCTATGGGACTCCCAATCACGGCCGGTTGTGATACAGCCAGGAATCGAACCAGGATGTCTGTAGTGACGCCTCTAGCACTGAGATGCAGAGCCTTAGACCGCTGTGATATAGCCTGGAATCAAACCAGGGCCTGTAGTGACACCTCTAGCACTGAGATACAGCCCGGGTAGAACCAGGGTCTGTAGTGACGCCTCTAGCACTAAGATACAGCCCGGGATAGAACCAGGGTCTGTAGTGACGCCTCTAGCACTAAGATACAGCCCGGGATAGAACCAGGGTCTGTAGTGACGCCTCTAGCACTAAGATACAGCGGGATAGAACCCACAAGATACAGCCCGGAATAGAACCAGGGTCTCCATCTAGCACTAAGATACAGCCCGGGATAGAAAGGGTCTGAGAGCCTCTAGCAGAGCCTTGGAGCGCCACAAGGCAGCTCCATTAACACACAAAGAGAGAGGAAGAGGCCCCCCCTGAACAGAGTGTCTGATATGGACGGATTAACAGCGCTATACATGACAATGGAGACGGTGTGTGTGTGTGTCAGAGACGGTGTGTGTGTGTGTGTCAGACGTCCTCTCAGTGTGTTTAACCTCACAAAGGGGGAGGCCAGAGAGCATGGGTGATGTCATACACACATACACACACACTAGGGCTGCACGATAATGAGCAAAAAAAAATTAATTGTGATTTTTGTGCCAAATATTGTGATTTTACTTGCAATTCTGCATCAAAACACCGTGGTAAACTGTTGGAATCCTAGACATAGAACCATCATTGGAATATTGGGTTGGAATTACAGTGGGCGCTTGGAATGCAGTTTCGTTGGCATGACGACGAAAGAAAAAAAGGAAAGGGAGGAGAGATTGTGACAGAGTAGGAACCAAAGTGTTGGTCAGTGTTTCCCATTGGACCTTGATTATATTGAAATTCGGACAAAATATTTTAGAATATTCTTGTCCTTTTCCCTCTGATTAAGAACAAGCTGTTGCACAAACAATGCTGTTATACTCCGCCACTGCTAGCCAGCTAGCTAGCGACTGCTAGCTAGCGATTAGCATTAGGGACAAACACACAAACAATGCTGTGATACTCCGCCACTGCTAGCCAGCTAGCTAGCGATTAGCATTAGGGACAAACACACAAACAATGCTGTGATACTCCGCCACTGCTAGCCAGCTAGCTAGCTAGCGATTAGCAGCGATGCTGTGATTAGCTAGGACATTAGGACAAACACACAAACAATGCTGTGATACTCCGCCACTGCTAGGGACAAACACACAGACTATGCTGTTCTACTCCGCCACTGCTAGCTAGCGATTAGCATTAGGGACAAACACACAAACAATGCTGTTCAACTCCACCACTGCTAGCCAGCTAGCTAGCGATTAGCATTAGGGACAAACACATGTGCAGCTTGCTAAGACCAACTAACTAGTGTTTCACAGACTAATAACATAATATAAATCCACATGTTTTATATATTAAGAAGCAAAGTGGAAAAGCTTCTGTTTCGAAAGATTTGTTAGACTGCATGCTGTTGTCTGGTCAATGTACCCCGCGAGGGTGAGACGGTCCTCGATGGGGTGAGACGGGCCCTCGCGGGGTGAGACGGGCACTCGCGGGGTGAGACGGGCCCTCGCGGGGTGAGACGGTCCTCGATGGGGTGAGACGGTCCACGATGGGGTGAGACGGGCCCTCGCGGGGTGAGACGGCCCAGCCCCCCATATCGCCTTCCCCACCATCTCTCTTTCACGCCTTACCCCAACCAAACCCCACTATATCCCCTTCAGCCCCCTTACCCCCCACCATCCCTTCACACCTTACCCCCACATCCCCTTCACACCTTACCCCCACCCCCCTTCACACCTTACCCCCACCCCCCCTTACCCCCCACCCCCCTTCACACCTTACCCCCCCCTTCACACCTTACCCCCCACCCCCTTCACACCTTATACCCCACCCCCTTTCACCTTACCTTACCCCCACCCCCTTCACACCTTACCCCCACCCCCCCTTCACACCTTATACCCCCCCCCCACCCCCCCTTCACACCTTAACCCCCACATCCCCTTCACACCTTACCCCCACATCCCCTTCACACCTTACCCCCACATCCCCTTCACACCTTACCCCAACCAAACCCCCACCCCCATATCCCCTTCCCCATCATCTCTCCCCCTGGTTTTGCAGGCAGGGCAGGTGGCCAACCTGTCAATCAAACTTCCGTCGCCACGCGGCAACACCATGGAGACCATTACCACTCAGCAGGGGCGCGGCCTGGAAACCGCACGGCAACCACATGGTCCAATCAGGAAAGGGACCAGCGCCAGAAAAAGACTGTCTCTGGGTGTGTGTGTGTGTCTCGGTGTGTGTGTATGTGTGTGTCTCATGTGTGTGTGTGTGTGTGTGTGTCTCGGTGTGGTCTCTAGGTGTGTGTCACTAGGTATGTGTGTGTGTGTCGGTGTGTGTCGGTGTGTGTCTCGGGTGTGTGTGTGTCTCGGTGTGTGTGTGTCTCGGGGGTGTGTGTGTATATGTCTCGGTGTGTGTGTGTGTGTGTGTGTGTGTGTATGTATGTCTCGTGTGTGTGTGTGTGTGTGTGTGTGTGTCTCGGTGTGTGTGTGTGTGTGTCTCGTGTGTGTGTGTGTGTGTGTGTGTGTCTCGGTGTGTGTATGTGTCTCGGTGTGTGTGTGTGTGTGTGTGTCTCTCGTGTGTGTGTGTGTGAGTGTCTCGGTGTCTGTCTCTGTGTGTGTGTGAGTGTGTGTCTCTGTGTGTGTGTGTGTGTGTGTGTGTGTGTCTCAGTGTGTGTGTGTGTGTGTGTGTGTGTGTGTGCGTGTGTGTGTGTGTGTGTGCATGTGTGACTCAGTGTGTGACTCAGTGTGTGTTTGTGTGTGTGTGTTTCGGTGTGTGTGAGAGTCTCTGTCTGTAATGTGTGATATCTGGTAGAGTCTCTGTCTGTAATGTGTGATATCTGGTAGAGTCTCTGTCTGTAATGTGTGATATCTGGTAGAGTCTCTGTAATGTGTGATATCTGGTAGAGTCTCTGTCTGTAATGTGTGATATCTGGTAGAGTCTCTGTAATGTGTGATATCTGGTAGAGTCTCTGTCTGTAATGAGTGATATCTGGTAGAGTCTCTGTCTGTAATGTGTGATAGAGTCTCTGTCTGTAATGAGTGATCTGGTAGAGTCTGTAATGTGTGATATCTGTAATGAGTGATATCTGGTAGAGTCTCTGTCTGTAATGTGTGATATCTGGTAGAGTCTCTGTAATGAGTGATATCTGGTAGAGTCTCTGTCTGTAATGTGTGATATCTGGTAGAGTCTCTGTCTGTAATGTGTGATATCTGGTAGAGTCTCTGTAATGTGTGATATCTGGTAGAGTCTCTGTCTGTAATGATATCTGTGATATCTGGTAGAGTCTGTCTGTAATGTGTGATATCTGGTAGAGTCTCTGTCTGTAATGAGTGATATCTGGTAGAGTCTCTGTAATGTGTGATATCTGGTAGAGTCTCTGTCTGTAATGAGTGATATCTGGTAGAGTCTGTCTGTAATGTGTGATATCTGGTAGAGTCTCTGTAATGATATCTGGTAGAGTGATATCTGGTAGAGTCTCTGTAATGAGTGATATCTGGTAGAGTCTCTGTAATGAGTGATATCTGGTAGAGTCTCTGTCTGTAATGAGTGATATCTGGTAGAGTCTCTGTCTGTAATGTGTGATATCTGGTAGAGTCTCTGTAATGTGTGATATCTGGTAGAGTCTCTGTCTGTAATGAGTGATATCTGGTAGAGTCTCTGTAATGTGTGATATCTGGTAGAGTCTCTGTCTGTAATGTGTGATATCTGGTAGAGTCTCTGTCTGTAATGAGTGATATCTGGTAGAGTCTCTGTAATGTGTGATATCTGGTAGAGTCTCTGTCTGTAATGAGTGATATCTGGTAGAGTCTCTGTCTGTAATGAGTGATATCTGGTAGAGTCTCTGTCTGTAATGAGTGATATCTGGTAGAGTCTAATGTGTGATATCTGTAATGTGTGATATCTGAGTGATATCTGGTAGAGTCTCTGTAATGTGTGATATCTGGTAGAGTCTCTGTCTGTAATGAGTGATATCTGGTAGAGTCTCTGTAATGTGTGATATCTGGTAGAGTCTCTGTCTGTAATGTGTGATATCTGGTAGAGTCTCTGTAATGTGTGATATCTGGTAGAGTCTCTGTCTGTAATGAGTGATATCTGGTAGAGTCTCTGTAATGTGTGATATCTGGTAGAGTCTCTGTCTGATATAATGTGTGATATCTGTCTGTAATGTGTGAGTCTCTAGAGTCTCTGTAATGAGTGTCATGTAATGTGTGATATCTGGTAGAGTCTCTGTCTGTAATGAGTGATATCTGGTAGAGTCTCTGTCTGTAGAATGAGTGATATAGATCTGTGATATCTGGTAGAGTCTCTGTCTGTAATGAGTGATATCTGGTAGAGTCTCTGTAATGTGTGATATCTGGTAGTCTCTGTCTGTAATGTGTGATATCTGGTAGAGTCTCTGTAATGTGTGATATCTGGTAGAGTCTCTGTAATGAGTGATATCTGGTAGAGTCTCTGTAATGTGTGATATCTGGTAGAGTCTCTGTAATGAGTGATATCTGGTAGAGTCTCTGTCTGTAATGAGTGATATCTGGTAGAGTCTCTGTCTGTAATGTGTGATATCTGGTAGAGTCTCTGTCTGTAATGAGTGATATCTGGTAGAGTCTCTGTAATGTGTGATATCTGGTAGAGTCTGTAATGTGTGATATCTGGTAGAGTCTGTAATGTGTGATATCTGGTAGAGTCTCTGTAATGTGTGATATCTGGTAGAGTCTCTGTCTGTAATGTGTGATATCTGGTAGAGTCTCTGTAATGAGTGATATCTGGTAGAGTCTCTGTCTGTAATGTGTGATATCTGGTAGAGTCTCTGTCTGTAATGAGTGATATCTGGTAGAGTCTGTAATGAGTGATATCTGTCTGTAATGAGTGATATCTGGTAG
>NW_024609798.1:530000-540000 GCF_018296145.1 Oncorhynchus tshawytscha
CTGTTCGTTACCTCTCCTCTCCTCTCCCTAGCTCTCTGTTCGTTACCTCTCCTCTCCCCACCTCTCCGTTCGTTACCTCTTCTCTCTCCACCTCTCTGTTCGTTACCTCTTCTCTCTCTCTCTCCCCACCTCTGTTCGTTACCTCTTCTCTCTCTCTACCTAGCTCTCTGTTCGTTACCTCTTCTCTCTCTCTCTCTCCCCACCTCTCTGTTCGTTACCTCTCCTCTCCTCTCCCTTGCTCTCTGTTCGTTACCTCTTCTCTCTCTCTCTCCACCTCTCTGTTAGTTACCTCCTCTCTCTCTCCCACCTCTCTGTTCGTTACCTCTTCTCTCTCCCTACCTCTCTGTTCGTTACCTCTTCTCTCTGTTCGTTACCTCTTTCTCTCCCTACCTCTCTGTTCGTTACCTCTCCTCTCCCCACCTCTCTGTTCGTTACCTCTTCTCTCTCTCTCTCCACCTCTCTGTTCGTTACCTCTTCTCTCTCTCTCTCCACCTCTCTGTTCGTTACCTCTTCTCTCTCTCTCTCCACCTCTGTTCGTTACCTCTTCTCTCTCCCTACCTCTCTGTTCGTTACCTCTTCTCTCTGTTCGTTACCTCTTCTCTCTGTTAGATTTACCTCTTCTCTCTCCCTACCTCTCTGTTCGTTACCTCTTCTCTCTCCCTACCTCTCTGTTCGTTACCTCTTCTCTCTCCACCTCTCTGTTCGTTACCTCTTCTCTCTGTTCGTTACCTCTTCTCTCTCCACCTCTCTGTTCGTTACCTCTTCTCTCTCCCTACCTCTCTGTTCGTTACCTCTTCTCTCTCCACCTCTCTGTTCGTTACCTCTTCTCTCTCCCTACCTCTCTGTTCGTTACCTCTTCTCTCTCCACCTCTGTTCGTTACCTCTTCTCTCTCCCTACCTCTCTGTTCGTTACCTCTTCTCTCTCCCTACCTCTCTGTTCGTTACCTCTTCTCTCTCCACCTCTCTGTTCGTTACCTCTCCTCTCCTCTCCCCACCTCTGTTCGTTACCTCTTCTCTCTCCCTACCTCTCTGTTCGTTACCTCTTCTCTCTCCCTACCTCTCTGTTCGTTACCTCTTCTCTCTCCACCTCTCTGTTCGTTACCTCTTCTCTCCTCTCCCCACCTCTGTTCGTTACCTCTTCTCTCTGTTCGTTACCTCTTCTCTCTGTTCGATTTACCTCTTCTCTCTGTTCGTTACCTCTTCTCTCTGTTCGTTACCTCTTCTCTCTCCCTACCTCTCTGTTCGTTACCTCTTCTCTCTGTTCGTTACCTCTTCTCTCTCCACCTCTCTGTTCGTTACCTCTCCTCTCCTCTCCCCACCTCTGTTCGTTACCTCTTCTCTCTCCACCTCTGTTCATTTACCTCTTCTCTCTGTTCGTTACCTCTCCTCTCCTCTCCCCACCTCTGTTCGTTACCTCTTCTCTCTGTTCGTTACCTCTTCTCTCTCCACCTCTCCCCTCCACCCCTCCCTCCCACCCCTCCGGCCATCCCTCCCCCTCCACCTCCCTTCTCTCCACCCCTCCCTCCCTCCTCTCCACCTCCCTCCTCTCCACCCCTCCCCTCCACACCCCTCCGGCCATCCCTCCCCCTCCCTTCTCTCCACCCCTCCCCTCCCTCCTCTCCACCTCCCTCCTCTCCATCCCTCCCCTCCACACCCCCGGCCATCCCTCCCCCTCCACCTCCTTCCTCTCCACCCCCCGGCCATCACTCCACCTCCCTCCTCTGCACCCCCTGGCCATCCCTCCCCTCCAACTCCCTCCCTCCTTCCTCCTCTCCATCCCTCCCTCTCTCTGATAGACAGCTCAGACAACAGAACCAGCAGCCTTCCTGACAAGCACATTTACATTGAATAACAGAACTGTCCATGTCCCATCACACACACCTGTCATTACTGTGGACCTGTGTGCTTTCTCTCCTCAAACCCCTCCCCTCTCTCCCTCCCTCCCTCTCCAAACTCCCTCACCTCCCTCTCTCTCCACCTCTGTTCGTTACCTCTCCTCTCCCCACCTCTCCGTTCGTTACCTCTTCTCTCTCCACCTCTCTGTTCGTTACCTCTCCTCTCCCCACCTCTCTGTTCGTTACCTCTCCTCTCCTCTCCCCACCTCTCTGTTCGTTACCTCTCCTCTCCTCTCCCCACCTCTCTGTTCGTTACCTCTTCTCCCTCTCTCTCCCACCTCTCTGTTCGTTACCTCTCCTCTCCCCACCTCTCCGTTCGTTACCTCTTCTCTCTCCACCTCTCCGTTCGTTACCTCTTCTCCCTCTCTCTCCACCTCTCTGTTCGTTACCTCTCCTCTCCCCACCTCTCCGTTCGTTACCTCTTCTCCCTCTCTCCACCTCTCTGTTCGTTACCTCTTCTCCCTCTCTCCACCTCTCTGTTCGTTACCTCTTCTCCCTCTCTCTCCACCTCTCTGTTCGTTACCTCTCCTCTCCCCACCTCTCCGTTCGTTACCTCTCCTCTCCCCACCTCTCTGTTCGTTACCTCTTCTCTCCACCTCTCCGTTCGTTACCTCTTCTCTCTCCACCTCTCTGTTCGTTACCTCTCCTCTCCTCTCCCTAGCTCTCTGTTCGTTACCTCTCCTCTCCCCACCTCTCCGTTCGTTACCTCTTCTCTCTCCACCTCTCTGTTCGTTACCTCTTCTCTCTCTCTCTCCCCACCTCTGTTCGTTACCTCTTCTCTCTCTCTACCTAGCTCTCTGTTCGTTACCTCTTCTCTCTCTCTCTCTCCCCACCTCTCTGTTCGTTACCTCTCCTCTCCTCTCCCTTGCTCTCTGTTCGTTACCTCTTCTCTCTCTCTCCACCTCTCTGTTCGTTACCTCCTCTCTCTCTCCACCTCTCTGTTCGTTACCTCTTCTCTCTCCCTACCTCTCTGTTCGTTACCTCTTCTCTCTGTTCGTTACCTCTTCTCTCTCCCTACCTCTCTGTTCGTTACCTCTCCTCTCCCCACCTCTCTGTTCGTTACCTCTTCTCTCTCTCTCTCCACCTCTCTGTTCGTTACCTCTTCTCTCTCTCTCTCCACCTCTCTGTTAAAATTTACCTCTTCTCTCTCTCTCTCCACCTCTGTTAGATTTACCTCTTCTCTCTCCCTACCTCTCTGTTCGTTACCTCTTCTCTCTGTTCGTTACCTCTTCTCTCTGTTCGATTTACCTCTTCTCTCTCCCTACCTCTCTGTTCGTTACCTCTTCTCTCTCCCTACCTCTCTGTTCGTTACCTCTTCTCTCTCCACCTCTCTGTTCGTTACCTCTTCTCTCTGTTCGTTACCTCTTCTCTCTCCACCTCTCTGTTCGTTACCTCTTCTCTCTCCCTACCTCTCTGTTCGTTACCTCTTCTCTCTCCACCTCTCTGTTCGTTACCTCTTCTCTCTCCCTACCTCTCTGTTCGATTTACCTCTTCTCTCTCCACCTCTGTTCGTTACCTCTTCTCTCTCCCTACCTCTCTGTTCGTTACCTCTTCTCTCTCCCTACCTCTCTGTTCGTTACCTCTTCTCTCTCCACCTCTCTGTTCGTTACCTCTCCTCTCCTCTCCCCACCTCTGTTCGTTACCTCTTCTCTCTCCCTACCTCTCTGTTCGTTACCTCTTCTCTCTCCCTACCTCTCTGTTAGTTACCTCTTCTCTCTCCACCTCTCTGTTCGTTACCTCTTCTCTCCTCTCCCCACCTCTGTTCGTTACCTCTTCTCTCTGTTCGTTACCTCTTCTCTCTGTTCGTTACCTCTTCTCTCTGTTCGTTACCTCTTCTCTCTGTTCGTTACCTCTTCTCTCTCTCCCTACCTCTCTGTTCGTTACCTCTTCTCTCTGTTCGTTACCTCTTCTCTCTCCACCTCTCTGTTCGTTACCTCTCCTCTCCTCTCCCCACCTCTGTTCGTTACCTCTTCTCTCTCTCCACCTCTGTTCGTTACCTCTTCTCTCTGTTCGTTACCTCTCCTCTCCTCTCCCCACCTCTGTTCGTTACCTCTTCTCTCTGTTCGTTACCTCTTCTCTCTCCACCTCTCTGTTCGTTACCTCTTCTCTCTGTTCGTTACCTCTTCTCTCTCCACCTCTCTGTTCGTTACCTCTTCTCTCTCCACCTCTCTGTTCGTTACCTCTTCTCTCCCCACCTCTCTGTTCGATTTACCTCTTCTCTCCCCACCTCTCTGTTCGTTACCTCTCCTCTCTGTTCGATTTACCTCTTCTCTCTGTTCGTTACCTCTTCTCTCTGTTAGTTACCTCTTCTCTCTCCACCTCTCTGTTCGTTACCTCTCCTCTTCTCTCCCCACCTCTGTTCGTTACCTCTTCTCTCTCCACCTCTCTGTTCGTTACCTCTTCTCTCTGTTCGTTACCTCTTCTCTCTCCACCTCTCTGTTCGTTACCTCTCCTCTTCTCTCTGTTCGTTACCTCTTCTCTCTGTTCGTTACCTCTTCTCTCTCCACCTCTCTGTTCGTTACCTCTCCTCTTCTCTCTGTTCGTTACCTCTTCTCTCTGTTCGTTACCTCTTCTCTCTCCACCTCTCTGTTCGTTACCTCTCCTCTTCTCTCCCCACCTCTGTTCGTTACCTCTTCTCTCTCCACCTCTCTGTTCGTTACCTCTCCTCTTCTCTCCCCACCTCTGTTCGTTACCTCTTCTCTCTCCACCTCTCTGTTAGATTTACCTCTTCTCTCTGTTCGTTACCTCTTCTCTCCCCACCTCTGTTCGTTACCTCTTCTCTCTGTTCGTTACCTCTTCTCTCTCCACCTCTCTGTTCGTTACCTCTTCTCTCTCCACCTCTCTGTTCGTTACCTCTTCTCTCTGTTCGTTACCTCTTCTCTCTGTTCGATTTACCTCTTCTCTCCTCTCCCCACCTCTGTTCGTTACCTCTTCTCTCTCCCTACCTCTCTGTTCGTTACCTCTCCTCTCCCCACCTCTCTGTTCGTTACCTCTCCTCTCCCCACCTCTGTTCGTTACCTCTTCTCTCTCCACCTCTCTGTTCGTTACCTCTTCTCTCTCCACCTCTCTGTTCGTTACCTCTACCTCTCTGTTCATTTACCTCTCCTCTCCCCACCTCTCTGTTCGTTACCTCTCCTCTCCCCACCTCTCTGTTCGTTACCTCTCCTCTCCTCTCCCCACCTCTGTTCGTTACCTCTTCTCTCTCTCTACCTCTCTGTTCGTTACCTCTCCTCTCCCCACCTCTCTGTTCGTTACCTCTTCTCTCTCCACCTCTCTGTTCGTTAACTCTTCTCTCTCTCTCCTTTGTGTGTAATCCCCTCCGCTGGGGTGGGGGGGGTGTAAATTGAATCAGTTGTTTAAAAGAACAACAGACGCCATGATTTAATATACCTTAGAGTTTAGTTTAAATCTCTACACTAATACCACACTGAGACGGAGAGGAGGAGATGGAGAGATGAGAGAGACAGAGAGAAAGAGGGTATAAAATCCATTATCACACTCCTCACTAAGGCATACCTGTGGTTTATTCTGCACACACACACACACACACACACGTCTGCCTCATCCCTCGTGGAATAAATAAGAGAAAAGGGAGAACAGAGAAAAGGGAGGACAGAGAAAAGGGGAGAACAGAGAAAAGGGAGCACAGACAAAAAGGGAGGACAGAGAAAAGGGAGGACAGAGAAAGGGGAGAACAGAGAAAAGGGAGGACAGAGAAAAGGGAGGACAGAGGAAAGAAAGGGGAGAACAGAGAAAAGGGAGGACAGAGAAAAGGGAGCACAGAGAAAAGGGAGGACAGAGGAAAGAAAGGGGAGAACAGAGAAAAGGAGGGACAGAGAAAGGGAGGACAGAGGAAAGAAAGGGGAGAACAGAGAAAAGGGAGGACAGAGAAAAGGGAGAACAGAGAAAAGGGAGCACAGACAAAAAGGGAGGACAGAGAAAAGGGAGGACAGAGAAAGGGAGAACAGAGAAAAGGGAGGACAGAGAAAAGGGAGGACAGAGGAAAGAAAGGGAGAACAGAGAAAAGGGAGGACAGAGAAAAGGGAGCACAGAGAAAAGGGAGGACAGAGAAAGGGAGGACAGAGAAAAGGAGAACAGAGAAAAGGGAGGACAGAGAAAAGGGAGCACAGAGAAAGGGAGGACAGAGAAAAGGGAGGACAGAGAAAAGGGAGAACAGAGAAAAGGGGAGAACAGAGAAAAGGGAGCACAGAGAAAAGGGAGGACAGAGAAAAGGGAGGACAGAGAAAAGGGAGGACAGAGAAAAGGGAGAACAGAGAAAAGGGAGGACAGAGAAAAGGGAGAACAGAGAAAAGGGAGGACAGAGAAAAGGGAGAACAGAGAAAAGGAGAACAGAGAAAAGGAGGACAGAGAAAAGGGAGGACAGAGAAAAGGGAGGACAGAGAAAAGGGAGGACAGAGAAAGGGAGGACAGAGAAAGGGGAGAACAGAGAAAAGGGAGGACAGAGGAAAGAAAGGGGAGAACAGAGAAAAGGGAGGACAGAGAAAAGGGAGCACAGAGAAAAGGGAGGACAGAGAAAAGAGAAAGGGGAGAACAGAGAAAAGGAGAACAGAGAAAAGGGAGGACAGAGAAAAGGGAGGACAGAGAAAAGGGAGGACAGAGAAAAGGGAGGACAGAGAAAAGGGAGGACAGAGAAAGGGGGAGAACAGAGAAAAGGGAGGACAGAGGAAAGAAAGGGGAGAACAGAGAAAAGGGAGGACAGAGAAAAGGGAGCACAGAGAAAAGGGAGGACAGAGAAAAGAGAAAGGGGAGAACAGAGAAAAGGGAGAACAGAGAAAAGGGAGGACAGAGAAAAGGGAGGACAGAGGAAAGAAAGGGAGAACAGAGAAAAGGGAGGACAGAGAAAAGGGAGCACAGAGAAAAGGGAGGACAGAGAAAAGAGAAAGGGGAGAACAGAGAAAAGGGAGCACAGAGAAAAGGGAGGACAGAGAAAAGAGAAAGGGAGAACAGAGAAAAGGAGGACAGAGAAAAGGAGAACAGAGAAAAGGGAGGACAGAGAAAAGGGAGGACAGAGAAAAGGGAGAACAGAGAAAAGGGAGAACAGAGAAAAGGGAGAACAGAGAAAAGGGAGAACAGAGAAAAGGGAGGACAGAGAAAAGGGAGGACAGAGAAAAGGGAGGACAGAGAAAAGGGAGAACAGAGAAAAGGGAGGACAGAGAAAAGGGAGGACAGAGAAAAGGGAGGACAGAGGACAGAGAAAGGGGAGAACAGAGAAAAGGGAGGACAGAGAAAAGGGAGAACAGAGAAAAGGGAGGACAGAGAAAAGGGATAACAGAGAAAAGGGATAACAGAGAAAAGGGAGGACAGAGAAAAGGGAGGACAGAGGACAGAGAAAGGGAGAACAGAGAAAAGGGAGAACAGAGAAAAGGGAGGACAGAGAAAAGGGAGGACAGAAAAGGGAGGACAGAGGAAAGAGAAAGGGGAGAACAGAGAAAAGGGAGGACAGAGAAAAGGGAGGACAGAGAAAAGGGGAGAACAGAGAAAAGGGGAGAACAGAGAAAAGGGGAGAACAGAGAAAAGGGAGCACAGACAAAAAGGGAGGACAGAGAAAAGGGAGGACAGAGAAAGGGGAGAACAGAGAAAAGGGAGGACAGAGAAAAGGGAGGACAGAGGAAAGAAAGGGGAGAACAGAGAAAAGGGAGGACAGAGAAAAGGGAGAAACAGAGAAAAGGGAGGACAGAGAAAAGGGAGGACAGAGAAAAGAGAAAGGGGAGAACAGAGAAAAGGGAGAACAGAGAAAAGGGAGAACAGAGAAAAGGGAGGACAGAGAAAAGGGAGAACAGAGAAAAGGGAGGACAGAGAAAAGGGAGAACAGAGAAAAGGAGAACAGAGAAAAGGGAGAACAGAGAAAAGGGAGGACAGAGAAAAGGGAGGAGAGAGAAAAGGGAGAACAGAGAAAAGGGAGGACAGAGAAAAGGAGAACAGAGAAAGGGAGGACAGAGAAAAGGACAGAGGACAGAGAAAAGGGAGGACAGAGAAAAGGGAGGACAGAGAAAAGGGAGGACAGAGAAAAGGGAGGACAGAGAAAAGGAGGACAGAGAAAAGGGAGAACAGAGAAAAGGGAGGACAGAGAAAAGGGAGGACAGAGAAAAGGGAGGACAGAGAAAAGGGAGGACAGAGAAAAGGGAGGACAGAGAAAAGGGAGGACAGAGAAAAAGGGAGGACAGAGAAAGGGGAGAACAGAGAAAAGGGAGGACAGAGAAAAGGGAGGACAGAGAAAGGGAGGACAGAGGAAAAGGGAGGACAGAAAAAGGGAGGAAGTTTTAAAGGGAGAACAGAGAAAGGAGATCAGAGAAAAGGGAGGACAGAAAAGGGAGGACAGAGAAAAGGGAGGATGGTTTATTCTAGATTAGCAGGTAATGCTGTTCCAATATTCTCAGTTTTAACCGGTAGAATCACTCATGCTGATCCTCTAGCAAACATCCTCAATTCTCTCTCCCTCTTTCATTCTCTCTCCTCTGATTCTCTCCTCTTTGAATATCTCTCTCCCTCTTTGATTCACTCTCCATCATCCTCCTCTACAGCCTCCTCTATGCTCCACCAGACAGGACATATCCTCCTCTATGCCCCACCAGACAGGACATTTCCTCCTCTATGCCCAACCAGACAGGAGATATCCTCCTCTACAGCCTCGTCTACGACCAACCAGACAGGACATATCCTCCTCTATGCCCAACCAGACAGGACATTTCCTCCTCTATGCCCAACCAGACAGGACATTTCCTCCTCTATGCCCCCCAGACAGGAGATATCCTCCTCTATGCCCCCTCAGACAGGACATTTCCTCCTCTATGCCCCACCAGACAGGACATTTCCTCCTCTATGCCCCCAGACAGGACATTTCCTCCTCTACGCCCCCAGACAGGACATATCCTCCTCTACAGCCTCGTCTATGCCCAACCAGACAGGACATATCCTCCTCTATGCCAAAACAGACAGGACATATCCTCCTCTATGCCCAACCAGACAGGACATATCCTCATCTAAACCCCACCAGACAGGACATATCCTCCTCTACAGCCTCGGCTATGCACAACCAGACAGGACAAATCCTCCTCTACAGCCTCGTCTACGACCAACCAGACAGGACATATCCTCCTCTATGCCCAACCAGACAGGACATATCCTCCTCTACAGCCTCGTCTACGACCAACCAGACAGGACATATCCTCCTCTATGCCCAACCAGACAGGACATATCCTCCTCTATGCCCCACCAGACAGGACATATCCTCCTCTACAGCCTCGGCTATGCCCAACCAGACAGGACAAATCCTCCTCTACAGCCTTGTCTACGACCAACCAGACAGGACATATCCTCCTCTATGCCCCACCAGACAGGACATATCCTCCTCTACAGCCTTGTCTATGCCCAACCAGACAGGACATATCCTCCAATACAGCCTCGTCTATGCCCAACCAGACAGGACATATCCTCCTCTATGCCCCACCAGACAGGACATATCCTCCTCTACAGCCTCGGCTATGCCCAACCAGACAGGACAAATCCTCCTCTACAGCCTCATCTACGACCAACGAGACAGGACATATCCTCCTCTATGCCCAACCAGACAGGACATATCCTCCTCTATGCCCCACCAGACAGGACATATCCTCCTCTATGCCCCACCAGACAGGACATATCCTCCTCTATGCCCCACCAGACAGGACATATCCTCCTCTATGCCCCACCAGACAGGATCCTCCTCTATGCCCCACCAGACAGGACATATCCTCCTCTATGCTACACCAGACAGGACATATCCTCCTCTACAGCCTCGTCTACGACCAACCAGACAGGACATATCCTCCTCTATGCCCAACCAGACAGGACATATCCTCCTCTACAGCCTTGTCTATGCCCAACCAGACAGGACATATCCTCCAATACAGCCTCGTCTACGACCCACAAGACAGGACATATCCTCCTCTATGCCCAACCAGACTGGACATATCCTCCTCTATGCCCAACCAGACAGGACATATCCTCCTCTATGCCCAACCAGACAGGACATATCCTCATCTAAACCCCACCAGACAGGACATATCCTCCTCTACAGCCTCGTCTATGCCCAACCAGACAGGACA
>NW_024609798.1:545000-554106 GCF_018296145.1 Oncorhynchus tshawytscha
TATATATATATTATATATATATATATAATATAATTATATATATATAATATATATATATATTATACATTATTATTATTATTATTATTATACATTATTATTATATATATATATATATATTATACATTATTTAGTCTCTATTGTTGCCATTGACTGGAGGAAGGTTCAGTGAATGGGGAGGTGCAGTGGGAGGTAATACAGTAGGGGAGTGCTGAGGTAATACAGTAGGGGAGTGCTGAGGTAATACAGTAGGGGAGTGCTGAGCTGAGGTAATACAGTAGGGGAGTGCTGAGGTAATACAGTAGGGAGTGCTGAGGTAATACAGTAGGGGAGTGCTGAGGTAATACAGTAGGGGAGTGCTGAGGTAATACAGTAGGGGAGTGCTGAGGTAATACAGTAGGGGAGTGCTGAGGTAATACAGTAGGGGAGTGCTGAGGTAATACAGTAGGGGAGTGCTGAGGTAATACAGTAGGGGGAGTGCTGAGGTAATACAGTAGGGGAGTGCTGAGGTAATACAGTAGGGGAGTGCTGAGGTAATACAGTAGGGGAGTGCTGAGGTAATACAGTAGGGGAGTGCTGAGGTAATACAGTAGGGGAGTGCTGAGGTAATACAGTAGGGGGAGTGCTGAGGTAATACAGTAGGGGAGTGCTGAGGTAATACAGTAGGGGAGTGCTGAGGTAATACAGTAGGGGGAGTGCTGCTCAGTGTGAGGTAATACAGTAGAGGGAGTGCTGAGGTAATACAGTAGGGGAGTGCTGAGGTAATACAGTAGGGGAGTGCTGAGGTAATACAGTAGGGGAGTGCTGAGGTAATACAGTAGGGGAGTGGGAGGTAATACAGTAGGGGAGTGCTGAGGTAATACAGTGGGAGTGGGAGGTAATACAGTAGGGGAGTGCTGAGGTAATACAGTAGGGGGAGTGCTGAGGTAATACAGTAGGGGAGTGCTGAGGTAATACAGTAGGGGAGTGCTGAGGTAATACAGTAGGGGGAGTGGGAGGTAATACAGTAGGGGAGTGCTGAGGTAATACAGTAGGGGGAGTGGGAGGTAATACAGTAGGGGAGTGCTGAGGTAATACAGTAGGGGAGTGGGAGGTAATACAGTAGGGGAGTGCTGCTCAGTGTGAGGTAATACAGTAGGGGAGTGCTGCTCAGAGTGAGGTAATACAGTAGGGGAGTGCTGCTCAGTGTGAGGTAATACAGTAGGGGAGTGCTGCTCAGCTGAGGTAATACAGTAGGGGAGTGCTGCTCAGAGTGAGGTAATACAGTAGGGGAGTGCTGCTCAGTGTGAGGTAATACAGTAGGGGAGTGCTGCTCAGAGTGAGGTAATACAGTAGGGGAGTGCTGCTCAGTGTGAGGTAATACAGTAGGGGAGTGCTGCTCAGTGTGAGGTAATACAGTAGGGGAGTGCTGCTCAGAGTGAGGTAATACAGTAGGGGAGTGCTGCTCAGGGTGAGGTAATACAGTAGGGGAGTGCTGCTCAGCATGAGGTAATACAGTAGGGGAGTGCTGCTCAGAGTGAGGTAATACAGTAGGGGAGTGCTGCTCAGTGTGAGGTAATACAGTAGGGGAGTGCTGCTCAGGGTGAGGTAATACAGTAGGGGAGTGCTGAGGTAATACAGTAGGGGAGTGCTCAGTGCTGAGGTAATACAGTAGGGGAGTGCTGCTCAGTGTGAGGTAATACAGTAGGGGAGTGCTGCTCAGTGTGAGGTAATACAGTAGGGGAGTGCTGTAATACAGTAGGGGAGTGTGAGGTAATACAGTAGGGGAGTGCTGCTCAGCGTGAGGTAATACAGTAGGGGAGTGCTGCTCAGTGTGAGGTAATACAGTAGGGGAGTGCTGCTCAAAGTGAGGTAATACAGTAGGGGAGTGCTGCTCAGTGTGAGGTAATACAGTAGGGGAGTGCTGCTCAGTGTGAGGTAATACAGTAGGGGGAGTGCTGCTCAGTGTGAGGTAATACAGTAGGGGAGTGCTGCTCAGTGTGAGGTAATACAGTAGGGGAGTGCTGAGGTAATACAGTAGGGGAGTGCTGCTCAGCGTGAGGTAATACAGTAGGGGGAGTGCTGCTCAGTGTGAGGTAATACAGTAGGGGAGTGCTGAGGTAATACAGTAGGGGAGTGCTGCTCAGTGTGAGGTAATACAGTAGGGGAGTGCTGCTCAGTGTGAGGTAATACAGTAGGGGGAGTGCTGAGGTAATACAGTAGGGGGAGTGCTGCTCAGTGTGAGGTAATACAGTAGGGGAGTGCTGCTCAGTGTGAGGTAATACAGTAGGGGAGTGCTGAGGTAATACAGTAGGGGAGTGCTGCTCAGTGTGAGGTAATACAGTAGGGGAGTGCTGCTCAGTGTGGTAATACAGTAGGGGAGTGCTGCTCAGTGTGAGGTAATACAGTAGGGAGTGCTGCTCAGTGTGAGGTAATACAGTAGGGGAGTGCTGCTCAGTGTGAGGTAATACTGTAATACAGTAGGGGAGTGCTGCTCAGTGTGAGGTAATACAGTAGGGGAGTGCTGCTCAGCTGAGGTAATACAGTAGGGGGAGTGCTGAGGTAATACAGTAGGGGAGTGCTGCTCAGCGTGAGGTAATACAGTAGGGGAGTGCTGTAATACAGTCAGTGCTGAGGTAATACAGTAGGGGAGTGCTGCTCAGCGTGAGGTAATACAGTAGGGGGAGTGCTGTAATACAGTCAGTGCTGAGGTAATACAGTAGGGGAGTGCTGCTCAGCGTGAGGTAATACAGTAGGGGGTGCTGCTCTGAGGTAATACAGTAGGGGAGTGCTGCTCAGTGTGAGGTAATACAGTAGGGGAGTGCTGCTCAGTGTGAGGTAATACAGTAGGGGAGTGCTGAGGTAATACAGTAGGGGAGTGCTGCTCAGCGTGAGGTAATACAGTAGGGGAGTGCTGCTCAGTGCTGAGGTAATACAGTAGGGGAGTGCTGCTCAGTGTGAGGTAATACAGTAGGGGAGTGCTGAGGTAATACAGTAGGGGAGTGCTGAGGTAATACAGTAGGGGAGTGCTGAGGTAATACAGTAGGGGAGTGCTGCTCAGTGTGAGGTAATACAGTAGGGAGGCTGCTCAGCTGAGGTAATACAGTAGGGGAGTGCTGCTCAGTGTGAGGTAATACAGTAGGGAGGGCTGTGAGGTAATACAGTAGGGGGAGTGCTGCTCAGTGTGAGGTAATACAGTAGGGGAGTGCTGCTCAGCGTGAGGTAATACAGTAGGGGAGGGGAGTGCTGCTCAGGGGAGTGCTGAGGTAATACAGTAGGGGGAGTGCTGCTCAGTGTGAGGTAATACAGTAGGGGGAGTGCTGCTCAGCGTGAGGTAATACAGTAGGGGAGTGCTGCTCAGCGTGAGGTAATACAGTAGGGGAGCTGCTCAGCGTGAGGTAATACAGTAGGGGAGTGCTGCTCAGTGTGAGGTAATACAGTAGGGGAGTGCTGCTCAGCGTGAGTAATACAGTAGGGAGTGCTGCTCAGCGTGAGGTAATACAGTAGGGGAGTGCTGCTCAGTGTGAGGTAATACAGTAGGGGAGTGCTGCTCAGTGTGAGGTAATACAGTAGGGAGTGCTGCTCAGTGTGAGGTAATACAGTAGGGGAGTGCTGCGTGGTAATACAGTAGGGGAGTGCTGAGTGTGAGGTAATACAGTAGGGGAGTGCTGAGGTAATACAGTAGGGGAGTGCTGCTCAGTGTGAGGTAATACAGTAGGGGAGTGCTGCTCAGCGTGAGGTAATACAGTAGGGGAGTGCTGCTCAGTGTGAGGTAATACAGTAGGGGAGTGCTGCTCAGCGTGAGGTAATACAGTAGGGGAGTGCTGCTCAGCGTGAGGTAATACAGTAGGGGAGTGCTGAGGTAATGTAGGGGAGTGCTGCTCAGTGTGAGGTAATACAGTAGGGGAGTGCTGCTCAGCGTGAGGTAATACAGTAGGGGAGTGCTGCTCAGCGTGAGGTAATACAGTAGGGGAGTGCTGTAATACAGTAGGGAGTGTGAGGTAATACAGTAGGGGAGTGCTGCTCAGCGTGAGGTAATACAGTAGGGGAGTGCTGCTCAGTGTGAGGTAATACAGTAGGGGAGTGCTGCTCAGCGTGAGGTAATACAGTAGGGGAGTGCTGCTCAGTGTGAGGTAATACAGTAGGGGAGTGCTGAGGTAATACAGTAGGGGAGTGCTGCTCAGTGTGAGGTAATACAGTAGGGGAGTGCTGCTCAGTGTGAGGTAATACAGTAGGGGAGTGCTGCTCAGTGTGAGTAATACAGTGAGGTAATACAGTAGGGGAGTGCTGCTCAGTGTGAGGTAATACAGTAGGGGGAGTGCTGCTCAGTGTGAGGTAATACAGTAGGGGAGTGCTGAGGTAATACAGTAGGGGAGTGCTGCTGAGGTAATACAGTAGGGAGTGCTGTGCTGAGGTAATACAGTAGGGGAGTGCTGCTCAGTGTGAGGTAATACAGTAGGGGAGTGCTGCTCAGTGTGAGGTAATACAGTAGGGGAGTGCTGCTCAGTGTGAGGTAATACAGTAGGGGAGTGCTGCTCAGTGTGAGGTAATACAGTAGGGGAGTGCTACAGTCAGTGCTGAGGTAATACAGTAGGGGAGTGCTGAGGTAATACAGTAGGGGAGTGCTGCTCAGTGTGAGGTAATACAGTAGGGGAGTGCTGCTCAGCGTGAGGTAATACAGTAGGGGGAGTGCTGCTCAGCGTGAGGTAATACAGTAGGGGAGTGCTGCTCAGCGTGAGGTAATACAGTAGGGAGTGCTGCTCAGCGTGAGGTAATACAGTAGGGGAGTGCTGAGGTAATACAGTAGGGGAGTGCTGCTCAGTGTGAGGTAATACAGTAGGGGAGTGCTGCTCAGCGTGAGGTAATACAGTAGGGGAGTGCTGAGGTAATACAGTAGGGGAGTGCTGCTCAGTGTGAGGTAATACAGTAGGGGAGTGCTGAGGTAATACAGTAGGGGAGTGCTGAGGTAATACAGTAGGGAGTGCTGCTCAGCGTGAGGTAATACAGTAGGGGAGTGCTGCTCAGTGTGAGGTAATACAGTAGGGGAGTGCTGCTCAGTGTGAGGTAATACAGTAGGGGAGTGCTGCTCAGTGTGAGGTAATACAGTAGGGGAGTGCTGCTCAGTGTGAGGTAATACAGTAGGGGAGTGCTGCTCAGTGTGAGGTAATACAGTAGGGGAGTGCTGCTCAGTGTGAGGTAATACAGTAGGGGAGTGCTGCTCAGCGTGAGGTAATACAGTAGGGGGAGTGCTGCTCAGCGTGAGGTAATACAGTAGGGGAGTGCTGAGGTAATACAGTAGGGGAGTGCTGAGGTAATACAGTAGGGGAGTGCTGAGGTAATACAGTAGAGGGAGTGCTGCTCAGTGTGAGGTAATACAGTAGGGGAGCTGCTACAGTAGGGGTGTGCTGAGGTAATACAGTAGGGAGTGCTGCTCAGTGTGAGGTAATACAGTAGGGAGTGCTGAGGTAATACAGTAGGGGAGTGCTGCTCAGTGTGAGGTAATACAGTAGGGAGTGCTGAGGTAATACAGTAGGGGTGTGCTGAGGTAATACAGTAGGGGAGTGCTGCTCAGTGTGAGGTAATACAGTAGGGGAGTGCTGCTCAGTGTGAGGTAATACAGTAGGGGAGTGCTGAGGTAATACAGTAGGGGGAGTGCTGCTCAGTGTGAGGTAATACAGTAGGGGGAGTGCTGAGGTAATACAATAAACTCACCAATACCTCAACACCAGAAATATTTACCACAGCACGGTTATTGGGCTCACACACACACACACACACACACACACACTTTTGTCTTGCACTCTACACACAGCTTCGTCCCAGATTCACCAGCTGAAAATCATTCCCACCAAACAATAACACCTGATTTATCTAAATATATATAAATATAATATAATAATATAATCTAAATATATATAAATATAATATAATAATAATAATAATATAATCTAAATATATATAGAGACAGTTCATCATTTACCAATAATTTATATAAAAACCACCATTTATATAAACGTCATCTTTCCACTTCTGATTTAAACGACCGCTGAACACCCAAACTAGATGTTGGTTGAGAGTGTGTGTGTTTTCTGTGTGTGTGACCATTTTTACAATATTGTCCAATAAACGCAGTATATACTTAACCCCCCCCACACACACACTACTACTGTCCACACACACACTACTGTTCCCACACACTACTACTGTCCACACACACTACTACTGTTCCCCACACACACTACTGTCCCACCCCACACACACACACACACACACACACACACACACACACACACACACACACACACACTACTACTGTTCCCACACACTACTACTGTTCCCCACACTACTACTGTTCCCACACACACACTACTGTCCACACACACACACACACACACACACACACACACACACACACACACTACTACTGTTCCCACACACACTACTACTGTTCCCACACACACTACTACTGTTCCCACACACTACTACTGTTCCACACACACTACTACTGTTCCCCACACACACACACACACACACACACTACTGTCCACACACACACACACACTACTACTGTTCCCACACACTACTACTGTTCACACACACACTACTACTGTTCCCACACACACTACTACTGTTCCCACACACTACTACTGTTCCCACACACACACTACTGTCCACGCACACACACACACACTACTACTGTTCCCACCCCCCACACACTACTACTGTTCCCACCCCCCACACACTACTACTGTTCCCACCCCCCCACACACACTACTACTGTTCCCACCCCCCCACACACACTACTACTGTTCCCCACACACACTACTGTCCACGCACACACACACACACACACACACACACACACACACTACTACTGTTCCCACCCCCACACATTACTACTGTTCCCACCCCACACACACACTACTACTGTTCCCCCCCACACACACTACTACTGTTCCCACCCCACACACACACTACTACTGTTCCCACCCCCCACACACACACTACTACTGTTCCCACCCCCCCCCCACACACACACTACTACTGTTCCCACCCCCCCACACACTACAACTCTCCCCACACACACAACTACTGTCCACACACACACACTACTACTGTTCCCACCCCCCCCACACACTACTACTGTTCCCACCCCACACACACACACTACTACTGTTCCCACCCCACACACACACACTACTACTGTTCCCACCCCCCACACACACACACTACTACTGTTCCCACCCCCACACACACTACTACTGTTCCCCACACACTACTACTGTTCCCCACACACTACTACTGTCCACACACACTACTACTGTTCCCACACACTACTACTGTTCCCACACACACACTACTGTCCACACACACACACACTACTACTGTTCCCACCCCACACACTACTACTGTTCCCACCCCCCACACATTACTACTGTTCCCACCCCCACACACACACTACTACTGTTCCCACCCCCACACACTACTACTGTTCCCACCCCACACACTACTACTGTTCCCACCCCACACACTACTACTGTTCCCACCCCCCACACACACACTACTACTGTTCCCCCCACACACACTACAACTCTCCCCACACACACACACAACTACTGTCCACACACACACTACTACTGTTCCCACCCCCCACACACACTACTACTGTTCCCACCCCACACACACACACACACACTACTACTGCTCCCACACACACACTACTACTGCCCCCCCTCACACACACACACACTACTCTCCCCACACACACACACAACTACTGTCCTGTCCACACACACACACTACTACTGTCCCCCCACACTACTACTACTGCCCCCCCACACACACACACACACACACACACTACTATTGTTCCCACACACACACACACACACTACTACTGTCACACACACACACACTACTACTGTCAACACACACACGCACTACACTACTATTGTTCCCACACACACACTACTATAGTTCCCACACACACACTACTATTGTTCCCACACACACACACTACTATTGTTCACACACACACACTACTATTGTTCCCCACACACACTACTATTGTTCCCACACACACACTACTATTGTTCCCACACACACTACTATTGTTCCCACACACACGTGTGGTATTAGTTCACCACACACAACTACTGTTCCCACAGTTCACACACGTGTGGTGTTAGTTCTACCGCTATACAACGTGTTGTTACCCACAACATGTTAGTTCACCGCTATACAACTAGTTCTACCGCTGTTACCAGTTCACCGCACAACGTGTTAGTTCTAGCTATACAACGTGTTAGTTCTACCGCTATACAACGTGTCGTGTTAGTGTTAGTTCTACCGCTATACAACGCGTTGTTAGTTCTACCGCTATACAACGTGCTGTGTTAGTTCTACCACTATACAACGTGTTAGTTCTACCGCTATACAATGTGTTAGTTCTACCGCTATACAACGTGTTAGTTCTACCGCTATACAACGGGTTAGTTCTACCGCTATACAACGTGTTAGTTCTACCGCTATACAACGTGTTAGTTCTACCGCTATACAACGTGTTAGTTCTACCGCTATACAACGTGTTAGTTCTACCGCTATACAACGTGTTAGTTTCTATACAACTAGTTCTACAACGTGTTAGTTCTACCGCTATACAACGTGTTAGTTCTACCGCTATACAACGTGTTAGTTCTACCGCTATACAACGTGTTAGTTCTACCGCTATACAACGTGTTAGTTCTACCGCTATACAACGTGTTAGTTCTACCGCTATACAACGTGTTAGTTCTACCGCTATACAACGTGTTAGTTCTACCGCTATACAACGTGTTAGTTCTACCGCTATACAACGTGTTAGTTCTACCGCTATACAACGTGTTAGTTCTACCGCTATACAACGTGTTAGTTCTACCGCTATACAACGTGTTAGTTCTACCGCTATACAACGTGTTAGTTCTACCGCTATACAACGTGTTAGTTCTACCGCTATACAACGTGTTAGTTCTACCGCTATACAACGTGTTAGTTCTACCGCTATACAACGTGTTAGTTCTACCGCTATACAACGTGTTAGTTCTACCGCTATACAACGTGTTAGTTCTACCGCTATACAACGTGTTAGTTC